>NC_050577.1:137265081-137267581 GCF_011100635.1 Trichosurus vulpecula | reverse complement strand
CAAGCATTAGAATTACAGACAGATTACTCTTTGAGGAGGAAGGGTTTATTGGATCATTCCAGCTTTAACTCATGAATTGTTTTCATTTTGGTTCAGAAGTTTTGTAACAAACTGAAGTTTGGGTCTCTGTAACACATGTAAGAATTATACTTTATTGTCTTTCATGTAGTGTTAATATAGATGAGGCAGCCTTATGACCTGTAAAGATTAGTGCTTCTATAACTGAAAATTAAACCAGTCCAATTCATCAGATATTCACTAGGAGCATGATAAAATAGTGACTCTTTCTCTAATCCTTCCCCCCTCATCCCACATTCCTGCATTCCGAAAAGAAATATATTGATGCTTTCAAGGAATTATTTAAATGATTTAAAACTTTTAGAATAAATTAACAAATGTAGACAGTTACCCAAATTTTGCAAAGTTAGAATGAGTGCTGTTTATTTCAGGTATTATATGGAAAAGTCCTTAAAAATAGTGTTTTCATCTATTTGAGAAATAAGTATTTTCATCTATTTGAGAACTGTATGTAGGTATGAGAAATAGTTTGAGACTTTTGGAATATAGAGACACATAAGAAAATATGATTTTGACTTTTAAATGTACTTGGAAGAAATATTAGCTCACCACAACCATCAGTCAGCATAATCAGATCTCTTCCAAGTACACCTGTTAAGGGGGATATTGCACTACAGACGAAGAAATGGAATGTTTCAGTGTGATATATCTGAAAATATTAGAGTTATTGTATATTCTTGTGCCAGTGGTACCATTGTTTCAAATTTATTATGGCAATGTATTAAATATAAAATAGCCTCTGAGATTTAACACTTGGTTTCCAGAGTGCTGGTTAGATGTTGCGTACTTTTTTAGCAAGATGAAATCCTTCCTCTTTCATAATTGTAGAAAGTCTTAAAAACTTAACTTGTTTTCAGCCTTCAGGCAAAACAAGTATTCTTACTCTGGAGTCATTAATTACATTAATGTTGGATTGGCTTTGAAAATATGATTTTTATTTGTTTCCATATCACATTTTCAAGACTTTTAGTTGTTGAAGGTCTTACTACGATAGTCTCCTTGCTAAGATTAGTCGTCATGACTATTGAATAGTTGAACTTGAAGTGTGCTTTTACATCCACTATGTTTAATATATTTAAGCTTCTTAATGAAAACAAATTTTAAGCCCGTTTAAAAATTCTCTTCACAATTGTGTTATCAACTTAAAACCTATTAACACATTTTAAGCATACTTTTGCATTTAGTTTAAAAAGAGATCTTGCTTCCTGAAATAATATATTTCCTTTTCCAAATTATTCTTTGAAGGATATGTTTGAGTTAAACCAAAAAATCTAAAAATATTCATGTGCTTATTCAGTTTTTTGTTCTTGTATGTTCAGCTATGTCCTTCATATTTGGCATTTTGATTTATTAGGCAATCATAAGTATTAAAGACTTTTACCATACCACTGCTAGATTTCAAATGCATTGTGCTTGGTGTCAATGATGAATTAATTCCAGTAGAGCACAAAAGTTCCCATTATTTAAAAAGCTTTTTTTTCCTGAACTTTTACATCACAGTCAAGTTTGGAACATCAAAATTCTAGAACAATTATTATGGAGCTAGAGGTACATGACTTCTGTATTAAATTTGTAAATTTCCCTCATGCATTGCTTATTTTTGCAGAAACCTATATAGCCACCTTTATAAATATTGTTAAATTTGAAAAAGAAAGTACTTAAGAACATACATACCAGTCACTATCATTTTAAAATTTAAATGCTTCAAAAATTTGTACCTGAGAACTTTTGTATGTAGATATACATATTTTCTTTTAAAAACCAAACAGTTGAAATTTCCTAGGGTCTTTTTTTCTTTTTTTTAATAGCAAGGTTGGGAAAGAAAATATCATCTAGAATAATGCTAAGAACCATCTGTGACATCCTTACTATTTTTATGTATAGTTATTGAAATCCAGCTTCCTTAATAAAGAGTGATCATATTCATGGGGGAGGATGAACCAATTTATATGGATGATGTGTGTGTTTTTTTCCCCTTACTTAGAAGTTGGTGTTGAAAAACTGTGTAGTTTATCTTAAGGCACTAAGTAACATCTTTATAGCCCTGTATATTTTCTAACAGAGGCATCAGAGGTAGGGGTGTGGGGTGTGGGTGTGTATGTCTGTCTGTCAGAGACAGACAGAGGCGGGGCGGGCAAGGTGATCTGAGTAAGTAGTAGGGAACAAAGTATGTTACCTTGTGATAGTTGAGATAACTGTTACCTGTACTTGTCCAGGTATTGTGCTAAAATTTGTACAGTGTAATGAATATAGGATGGGAGGATATAAGAAGGTTCCTGTTATCATTGAGGCAAATAAGTATTTCCCATAGTACGGTTTTATGCCAACGGAACCCATAACTCTAGGGAAAAAAAATAAAACCACCAAGTCTAGCATTCAGTACTACCCTATCATAAAGTAAGGAGGTCTAATTGAGCTATGT
>NC_050577.1:137257581-137260081 GCF_011100635.1 Trichosurus vulpecula | reverse complement strand
GACACTGTGCTAAGTGTTTTACAAATATTATCTCATATGATAGAAGGAGATACTGAATGAGAAATGAATGTGAATTTTATCAGAAATTGATTGAAAATGATTGAAATAGGGATAAAAACACAATTTTTTAAAAAAAGTTAGTGTGAAATCTGAGAAGTTGTTAATGTCTTACACCTGGGCACTGTTTGCAGAATATTCTATTTTAACAGCTGTGTATAACACTTTGCATAAGCTTTCAGTTGTCTTAAAATTATGTAACGTGTTATATTCAGCAATTATTAGGATGAAAAATTTGATTTCTTTTGGATACCTTTTCACATCATATGCTTTAAATGCCTACTAAATTCCTAGGATTAGCTCATTTTATAGACTACTGTAAATAAAGCCAGTGGTTTAGTATAGTTCATTTTCCTTCTACTTCAAATTGTTTGCAGTTCAAAACACATCAGCAGAGAACTGTAGTATGCTATTTATTGGTACCTCTAAGTAACAGCCTTAAGTCTGTATAGCCAACATTTTGATTTTTTTTTCCTGTATTGTCAGAGATTCAACCAGACATTATCTGCAAAGACTAGTGAAAATAACAATTGAAGAAAAAAATTCATCTGAGTACTAGGAAATAGCAGATAGGTTCTGAAGAGAGGCCAAGGAATGATTCCTTTTTCTTAAAGCTGTGATTAGATGTTAAATAAGCAGACAAACAGAGAAAAATCATAGGCAAATGAAATAGTACTCTGGAGACATTTTAGTGGGGTCTATAAGGTTTGACTATAGCCTGAGTTTATCATTTGCTTTGCCCTATACAACCTCTGTTAAACAAATGAGTAAGCACAAAAAGTCATGTCCTTTAGCTGACACAGAAAGTTTGGGGGAATATTTCACATTTTGTAGGGTGTCTGCTGAATGTGAATTAATCCTTTCAAGATTTGGGGATATCACTAACTATAATTTAACTTTTACTAGTTGAGTTTATTAAGTTGCAAGGTCCGTGTGCTAAACTGCTAATAACTTGCATATCGCTTTTTGTGTTAATCTTTTTTATAAGTACTATTGAAATACAAATTGATGCTTTTAATTTTTGCTATTCTGTGAGTTTCTTTTCTGTGGGTCTTTTTCAAAAAATGATAAGTATTGTAGTTTTGTCGTTTATGTGTAATTAACTCAAACTGTTTGTCAGTGCTTTTTAATAAGCATCTTTCCTTAGAACTGAAAATAGTACTGAAAATAGATTGAAATGGATTAATGGAGTGAAAATTTGAGATAATATCCCAAATTTCTCATGCCTTTATGCTTTTGGAAGTTTAACATTCAGGTTAGTGTTTCTGTACTGGAAAGAATAAAATCATAGTATAGGACCAGTGAGTTCTTACACCAAATCTCTTCTTTCTCAGTGAAATAATAAACTTCTTATTGTAGGTAAAAGTGTAAACAAGTTCAGTTTTCTTTTCTTTGTAGTTTAGATAGAATGTGTTCTGTCCATCAGATTGATAAAACCACTACCTTTATCTCAATGAATTACGCGCACACACACACACACACGTGTGTGTGTGTGTGTGTGTGTGTGTGTGTGTGTGTGGATGCGTGTGGATGCGCTAGGTAGTTTGACTTAAAGCAGGTGGTTATGGCCATTCCTTCTTCATTATTAAGGGGGAAATGCCAGTATAACATATCCTTAATGATAAATGTATTGGGTAGTATCCCAAACTCTCAGGGTGAGGTGTATGTGTGTGTATGTGTGTGTGACAGAGAGATTTCCTTGGAATCTAATTTTAGATTTTTGAATATTTCTAAAAACTGGAATGTAATATCTTTAACTTTTAAAAAATTAAATGTAATTGATCTATTCAGTATAGTCACTTTAAAAAAATCTATTTTACATTCATTGGAAAATTTTTCACACCCCACCTTTCACAGCCTACTACATATGAATTATTTTATTTAGTTTTTCTAATCTTATAAAATGAGTTTTAAATACCAGAATGTAAAATAAATGGAAGTAGCATATTCCTAATGTTGTTTTAGAATAAATACATTGAAAAATTATTCTGCATTAGATGTAGAATTTTATTTTGATATTAGGTTTGCAGAATTAATTGTTTGTGTCACTAAGGTCAAAATAGTTGCTAAAAACTTGATTGCTTTGCAGTGTAGATTTGAGCTTGCATTTTGAGCATTCATTAAGTCAAATAATCTTTCTGAATGTTTTATGAGAATGTGCTGCTTTGAAGGTGTTTCAGGTGATCATATTTTAAAAAATCTAGTCAGTATGCTCTTGCTGGTGCCTCATTTATCTGCACCTATCCTATAAACACCTATTCTGGCTATTTTTAAAGGAAGTTAGAAATGGTCACCTGTTTATTTGTTTCTATGTTTATGTGTAACATTTAGTAAATACTATTACTACTTATGATACCATAATTGTTATGTAGATATAATATGCACACCACTGAAAAGTTGGATTTGGATTTGGCATACCTTCAAGCACAGTTTCCCACGTACA
>NC_050577.1:137040081-137252581 GCF_011100635.1 Trichosurus vulpecula | reverse complement strand
CACTGATGGACTGTGGTTGATTCACTTTATATTTAAGCAGTAACTGAAATGACTAGAGTCCTCCAGAGCTGAATCAGGTTCCTCATTGATTTCAGTGGGAAATACATAGCACTGAATTCTTTCCCATACATAAATATTCTCTTATGAAATTGTCCTTAGCTATAAATTTTAAAATGCATACTTTTCCCTTTTTACACATTTATGTGGTTGATGATAAGCTATAGCAAAGGGGGATGTATTGTTCAAAATTATCACAAGAGACACTTGCTTTCAATGACTAAAGGCATTGTGTGGGTTTTTTAAAATATATTTTTCAATCCACAACAAAATATAATGTGCAATAATTACTTTTCTGTAATGTATTAGGAAAATGAACAATACATAAGCAAGATATAGTATGAAATGATTCACAATAAGTACGTGCACATTTTAGGTAATGATTACCATTAGTAGAAAATTCACAGACTCTGCCTTTCTTATTTTTCAATAACCACATCTCTCCTATTTATTATAATAAGTGCTGCATGGTATACTGTTGAGAAAGTGATTTCTTACTAAAAGCGGCATTTATTTATGTACTGTGCTCTCATAAAGTTAGCATTTCTAAACTACACTTTATCATTTCACTGAAAATATTTCTCATGATCTATCTTATTTATATATATTATGATAGAAAAGATGTTAAACATCAAATGGCTACCTGAGTGGGATTCCATTTTTGGATTGTAAATGACCTTTTAGAACACACTGATTTGAAGCAAAAGTTGTCTGAGATAGAACTAGCTTGCATTTGAAGAAATTGGCTATCCATATTCACACCTTTTACTTTCTTCCAAAAACTTATTGTTGACCTCATAGAGATAAGGCCACAGTTGAAGAATTACTGATAACTTTCTTATGAGTTGGCACTATTTTAAAGAAATTCTTTTCTTTAAGAAATGTAGCCACTAAGGAATGTTTTGATATATTAATATATAAATTAATGCAGAGTGGTATGTACAGAGAAGACTGGCTTCATAGTCAGAAGGCTCTGAGTTCGAGTGCTGCCTCCAGAATATATTATGACTCAAGCAAGTAACAGCCTCTTAGTGCCCCAGGGAACTGTCCTAAGACCTTAAACTCCAAAGAAGGTACTAATCTTCCATGATGGCAGAGGATTTTTCTCTTTTGATAGCATGGACTATCAATATGATCACAGATCTGGTTAAAAAAAATTAATTCCATTATAAAGGTAATTCTTCTTAAACTGAAAATGACATGAAATCTTCACCATAATACCACCTTAGCAGTGTTACGCTTTTAAGGTTAACCCTGAAACTTAACCCCTCCCAAGTGGAGCCCAAGAATGTCTCCCCTCTATTGTCGAAATTCTGCTCTGTGTTGAAGAAGTGATTCTTTAGTGACGTTTTATAATTTTTAACATAAAATTTTGGAAGAATTTTAGCTTAGTATGGATTATCTGCATCTAACAATTGCTTAATGAATATTTTTAATTGTGATTGCTGTATTTCCTCCCAGTGCTCTTCCTCTATAATTAGAATGTGGAGGGTAAGAAAGCTTCTACTAGCTGTCTTTGGTTTTTCAAAGATCAGAATTGGAATAAAAGTGTTTTAGAGTTATCCTGTATTTTTGTTGCTGAATTCTATAATCATGCTTCAGTTTGTGGATATTCATGACAGATTTAAGATTTATCTTTATCATTCATATGTTGTCTGTAAATACCTTTTCCAATTATTTTGAAGGTGATTTAAGATAATGTTTTTTTCTTATAGGCTATTTCATTTGGGGAGAATGGCTTGTTTGTTTGTTTTTTACATTTAATGATATTTTATTTTATTTTTCCAATTTCATGTAAAGATAGTTTTCAATATTCATTTTTGTAAGATTTTGAGTTCCAAATTTTTCTCCCTTTCTCCTTTCCCTCCCCACCAAGACAGTAAGCAATCTGATATAGGTTATACAAGTACAATCATGTTAAACATATTTCCACATTAGTCATGTTGTGAAAAAAGAATCAGAACAAAAGGAAAAAAACACAAAAAACAAAAAAACAAAAAACAAAATGAAAATAATATGCTTTGATCTGCATTCAGACTCCATAGTTCTTTCTTTGGATGTAGACAGCATTTTCCATCGCAAGTATTTTGGAATTGTCTTGGATCGTTGTATTGCTGAGAAGAGCCAAGTGTGTCAAAGTTGGTCATCACACAATGTTGCAGTTACTGTATACAGTATTCTCTTGGTTCTGCTCACTTCACTCAACATCAGTTCATGTAAGTCTTTCCAAGTTTTTCTGAAATCTGCCTGCTCATCATTTCTTATAGCACAATATTCCATTACATTCATATGCCTCAACTTGTTCAGCCATTCCCCAGTTGGTGGGCATTCCCTCAATTTCTAGTTCTTTGCCACCACAAAAAGAGCTGCTATAAATATTTTTGAATATGTGAGTTCTTTTCCCTTCTTATGATCTCTTTGGGATACAGACTTAGTAGAGGAATGGCTGGATCAAAGGATAGAATGGCTACTTCTTATACTTATCTTCAGCAATTAATTACTATTCTAGTATGATCCCTCAACATCAATTAGTATTATCCCTTTCTTTTGGTACTTAAATAAAACCCATTTAATCAAATTGTCCAAGAAATGATTAGATGCACCACCACGGAAACATCAGAGAATCCCTGTTTTAATTTTTTAGACCTTGTGTAGAATTCCCATTTTTAATCTGAAATGATGTTTATACATCATATTTGTATATCAAATGAGATGTTATTCATATAGCCCAATATCTGGCACATAGAAGGCACTATGTAAATGCTTCATCTCTTCCCTTTTTCTATATTGAAGATCAGGGTTTTCTTCAGTCTCTGTGCTCATTGCAGGTGGTAAAACTTGGCCTCTGACTTAAAAGAAGTATATCCATTCATCATCATTGTTGCCATCTTTATTCTCCAAAACGCCCTATTTTTGTGGCAGGAGAAACAGCAAAACAGACAGTGCCTCTGGCAAATTGTTCTTCATTCTCCAGTATTTTGCAGTGCTTTCTCTTCTTGCTTCCTTCCTATCACCAGTGCCATTCAGGCAAGTCCATAGAGTTCTGGAGCTTCCCAGCACCTTTTCAACTTTGATCATGTGGAAATTTTGGACTGGAGTAGACTGGTTAAATGCACATAGCAGTGTGTTTAGGAGTTCTCTCACTAAGACTGAGACTGAGCCAGTTTTTGGTGTGGGGAGCCACTGATTGATAATATATTGTTCTGAAATCTTACCATAAGGAACCTTATAATCATATTAAAATATTTATACAAAGTTTTTAAAAAGCAAAATTTGTCATGTAGGAAATTGACTAAAATACTTAATATTAAACTTGTTGCTAATACTGTTCTATAGAATGTGACAAATTAGTGTTTTATTTTATTCCAAGTCAATAGGTCTATCATATCAACCTTTTTGACTTTAGAAAAATGTAGTGTTAGTAGAGGTTTATGAATCATAAAAACAACTGAGGTTTTTTTCACTCCTTAATTATTTAGAATATCTGTAATTTGTTAATGTGTGGCAGTGGTCTACAACATAAAGAAAAAATGTATCAGAGATCTTTTGTATTCTTCATCATACCTATCCTTTACAAAGGAATGTGGGGAAAATTATTTTTTCATGTTTAGCTATGTTTTATTTCTGTGTGCCATCTTTATTTTCTCATTCTTCAAATATTAGATGGCAGTCCTTCCATGATTGAACTTGTGTCCATGTGTCTAGAAGCCACCATTTTGAAACAGAACAAAACATTGTATATGATTGGGGTTGGAGGAAAGAATGTGAGGTTTGTAGCAGAATGGTGTAGTCACTTGAGTGTAAATGACGGTAAGTTCTGCTTATAGTAGGAACAGAGACAGGATCATCAAGGGTGTATAAATGAACTGTTTTGATTTTGGCACTCATGGAAGCTTTTTGGTTCCATTGCCCCCTTACCATTCAGATTATTCCAATGATTCACTAAATAATTTTCTTATAATTACAGATATTAGATATGAATAATTTTATTTTAAACACCTAGAGTTTGTTCTCAATAATGAATCTTCCCATTAGTTTTTCATTTACATTATATCCTAATTAGAGCCTCCGTCATACCCCACCACTCTAGTTTCTTCCTTCTCCAGCTATTACACAGCTATCAAAGTAAACTTTCTCAAACAGAGATTGAATCATGTTAGTGACTCTATTCATAAAACTTTCAGTGAATTTCTACTACAAATAAGGGAAAATAGAAACTCTCTTTAAGCTAGCGATTCACTTCTTTCTGCCATTTTTCTTTAACATACTTCTCTGACTTCATCTTATTACCTCTTTTTATATACTCTCTTTTCTGGCTACACTGGACTACTAGCCGTTCCTAGATCTCCCTTAGTTCTGCTGCTGCACCTTTCCCTTCATCTAGTCCAGCTATCCCCTCTACCTGGAAAAGACACATTGCATTCCTCTACATTTTAAAAGTCTTTGTTTTCTTCAAAGCCCAGCTTAGATACAGTATTCTCCATGGAGCCTTACCTAATCAATCAATCAGTCTATAAATCAAAAAACATTTATTAAGTGCCTACTATGTGCCAGAACTATGCGAGGTGATAGAAATATAAAGACAAATCATCTGCATTCCTTTTTTTTACTTCCATGTATTTAAAACATTCTGATTTGTTTTATTGCATATACAATTTTTTTTCTCCCAATAGGGTGTAAATTAATATGGGACAGAGGCTATTACTTTTCATCTTTCTATCTTCAGTATGTAGTACAGTACCTTGCAGATAGTAGATACTTAATAAATCTGCATCAAATTTGAATTTGGATATTTAATATGCAGAATTTGTATACTGCATATATGTTTATTATGTTTCAGTGCTGCTTGCTGTAATGACTTTACCTAGGTTTCTGATATATTTTGTTTTATGTTGGCGTGGACTTATTGACTCCCAAGTTAGAAACAAATTTTGGGTTCCTGGGTTTGTATTTTAGATTGCCTTTTATTTCAGCTACAGAGTACAAAATACCACTTCTCATCACATCTTAGATTTGAATTTCGAGTGTTTACACACACATACAGTATAAATTCATTCCTTGAAAACATTCTTTCCCTGCACAAATGTTCCTAGATCACTTTATGTGTATCTATTTTCCTTGTGTTATACTTACCTTTGGATACCTTATATGCCACAAAACCACAAGAGAATGTAAACTTTTTGAAGACAAAGACTAACAGAATTGAATCAGAATGTGAACCTTAAATATTGTTTTTGTAGCTGTGCTTCATTATTTTGAAAGACAAAACAAGCCAAAAAATCGATGGCATTTGTTGATATTTTCCTTTGCTAAAAATAAAACTATTGATACTGAAAAGAATAACCCATTATCTTACCTGCAAAGTTACCGATGGCTTTGGAGTTTTAGGAGATTCTTCCATGAATCTTACTCAGCTGTTTGCTAATCGTATCCTGATTCCATTGACTAGTAATTTTGTAAGTCAAGAATGTAACTTTTAAATAGTTAACATATCTTATCATTACATCCCCTAAAAGGACCTATAGAAGCAATTCAAAGTGTTACTTTGTTGTTGAATTAAAACAGTAATAATACACTTAGATAATGCTTTGAGGTAATACCTAGAAATGAGATGCTCTGTATTTTTCCTCCTGTCTAATCCAACATTTCCCCTATCCTATCCTCTCTACTTTATAGATGCTCTTACTACATTATAGTGAAATCATTTGGAGAGTTTTTAATCACTTTCATGTTATCTGTAATAATGGCACCCAAAGATCATAAAAATGCCTTTATTTTTACTATAAGCTAATTTCACCTTTTATTAACCTCCAAAAGAGCAGCCTAATTATTTTTGTTTATTTTAAGGTCTTATTTTGTTTAAATACCATTTGAAATAAATGGGTTAATAGAACTTCAGAATATTTTTCTTACATAGTGACTCGCTTATAAATCCATTTTTTATAATGATTTTGATCTGTTCTTCTCTCAGACAAAGACTGAGCTTTCTGTGTTATTGCCTGCACTATCCATTAATGATGATGGTGACAATAATCATTTCCATGATTTTCAGTAGATTGTAGTGCTTAAAGAGAGCTTTGACTGTCTGGAACTCTTGAGATTGAAGTGCTTGAATAACATAGTACAGCAAGTTTGTGAGATGATGCCCCCCCTCTCTTTAAGTTATCATTTTGAGAGACAACCCAGCATGTGAGTAAACTTTGGGTAATGAGTACAGCAGATGGCAGATTCATATTGGGAGGAAAAAGAACAACAACTTTATTTTATACTTATAAGAGGTCAGATGATGAAAAACCTATAGATGAATTTAAAGTGGATGTAGTTGTGCAGAAGAAAAACTTACTCTATAGCCATCCTTAGGAAATTTCCCTTGAGAGAGCTATAATAACCACAATTGTTAGAATTGGATGTCATCTGAAATGTGTCAGGGCAAGCAGCATGGGCCTATGGCAGTGTAACAGCCAGCGATATCATTCTAACAACCTTTATCCTAACAGCTCCCCTTTAGCCACTACTTTGGTTTAGATCTGCATGGCAGAAAAACCGGCCACTATAGGGGGTCATATATTTTTGATGTGATTAGAGATGGATTATTTAGACAATTACTGTTTACCTAGATAATTGACACTGAGTATTGGAAGAGTCACACTACAAAAGAACCTGATTGCAAACAGTCGAATAACTTGGATGATGTCCTGTATAACTGTTGGCACGAGTTCAATTCAAATACTCCATTAAGTGCCTTAAAATTGGTGGTGTCATTCCTATCCCAGTTGGTGGGGGCATTGATATGGTTGTACAAGTGTTCAGTGTGAGAAGGAAGTGTGAGAGAACTATTCTGGTGCATAGGGTAGGATGCGAAGAAGGATGTACATGCATTTCTTATATAGGATTCTAAGTGGAAATATCACAAGATCAAATAACTGCCTGCTGACAGTTCTGAAGATAGCTGTTTGATCTTCCCAAGGCTGGCCAACTGCAATTAATGCTGTGTGGTTTATACCAGCCTCCCCTCCCTCATATCTAATAACTGGTTGGCCTCTGATGTGACATGAGGGTAGTACCCTTGAGGAACTACCTTATGAAGAACATGAACTGTTCTATGTTCTAAGAAATGTTAAAATAACTGAATAGATAGTATTTAAGATGTTTTATGTACAAATACCATGTCTATAAATATAATAAGCACTATAAAATCTAATCTATATTAATAGACTAGAAATGCCAGAGACATAGATGATATTTTCAATGTGTATGTGAGTTTGAAATGTATTCCAAAACATACTGAAATACCACATACCTATTCAGATAAACTCTCTTGATACAGATACTACTTATATCACTCAAATATTTATATATATACACATATATTTATGTTTACATACACATTTATATGTATGTGAGTGTATGCTATCTCAAATAGATTATAAAATCTTTGGGGAAAAAGTCCTTTTCTTGTGCATCATTGTGTCTCCAGTAACCACCTAGCATAAGACTTTACATATACCCGTGGCTCCAAGAAGTTGTAGTATGTTCAGCGACCACACACCTGTCTGAGCAGACAGTCTAAACCAGGTTGAGGGTTACCGACAGGCTTCAAACCCACTGATGAGTTGGGGGATGTCTACCACAAGCATGTGAAGGCATCTCCCCAGCAGAATGGTCAGATGAGAACAGTTTGTTCCAATGGCCATAAAGGTGACCAAAGCAGGTGCTGTGAAGCACTCAAAGCTTGATCAGACATTGAAGACCCCAACATCATCCACTCTATCACAAGCCATCACTAGTAAGTAATCTTAACTTTGTCTTGCCACTGAACTTCTATGACTGGGAGGGTGAAATCGACAGTTTTGTGCAACTCTGCCTCTCTTAAATCCAACTGTGATGTCACTGGTCCTCTTTGAAAATGAAGGAGACGAACGACATCATATATACGATAATTAGCAGATTTTTGGTTCATGACCGAATGAGCAAGTGAAGCAAGGAAACTTCTATGTACCCAGTTCTGACTTATTCTACCTTTCAGGGACATAAGTAAAAAAACATAAATGAGGAAACTGTGAGATATTGATCATAACTGGAATCATATAACAAAGTTAACGTTAGAAAAAGTCATGGTATCTTTGGGAACAACATGAAGAGTACAACTAGGTAGATTTATAATTATGCATGAATCAATTGGTGTCATCCTAAGGGGGAAGGTCTATAGGTACACATTCTAAGAGTCTTATTTTTTGCCATATTCTGTCCAGCCTTTGATTTGAATGATTGCATAAAGGTGTGGAGAATTGAAACCATAGCAGATGAGAAATGGTGGAAACAACTAGGGATATTTTACTTGGAGAAGGTGTGAGGAGAGGAAGATGGAACAACCATCTTCATATATCTGGAGGGAAATTATGCAGAAGAATTAGATTTATTCTAAATAATTCCAGGGAGGAAGATTGGCATCAATGATTGGAAGAGGCAGGGAGGCATATTTTGGCTCAAAATCTTTCTAACAAAACTGCCAAAATGGAACAGGCTGTTTCATGACATACTGAGCCTGTATGAGTTGAGGCAAAGGGCAGGTGATCACTTGTTGGAGATGTTGCAGAGTGTGTGCATAAAGTGGGACAGTGTTTGAACGAGTAACTGTTAGGGCCCTTCTGCTCTTAAGTTGGTTAAGCTGATCACTGTGCCTTCAATAGTCCTAGATGATCATACTTGATGCAGCCTTTTCTCATAAGCTTTTTAGAAGAGAAACACACTTTTTCAAGCCTGGCACAGCATTGTATTTCTCATCTCATACAACTCAGCTCATCCGTGAATGAGCAATTATTTAGTAGTTTTATTTTGTTTAATACAACTTTGCAAAATACCACTTGGCTGGTCATATTAAAATATATGCTGAACAAGTAGTGAACTGTATTGATTTCATTTATTTTACTACCTGTACTTCATTTTATGTTACTTTACTACTCCTATTTAACTCTTCAGATGAGAGCAGGTTGATATGTGGTATTTACTTTTTCAGGTTGTGCAGTTCAGACAGGAGAGTTGTCCTTTTTATACAAAGAACAACAAAGTTTTCATTTCTTGAACCAAAGGCTCTTTTTTTTATTCTGTGTCAGTTGCAATCCCAGTACTTCATCATATAAAGCTGCTTGAGCTCAGCTCAGAACAGTAAGAATTCCTAGAATACATTTATATAGCTGCTCAAATCCCACCAACAGTATCTTGGGGGAATCAAATACTATTTAGCTTACACTACACTGTACTTTGGATTATGTGTGTACTTGTTAACTAAGGCAAGCCTTTGGCATTTCTTAGAACTATTTGAAGAACTGAAGAAGCTTATTAAGAAAATGAGTTTGTGCTTTTTTTATTCTCTGTAAATAAGAAGAGATTTTCTGTAGGCTTGCAGTCTTAAAAGTGTTATGGTGACCCTTTTCTAAACAAGGAATAAATTGGTCTTCAGCAGTATGTAACTTAGGATCAATTCCAACTTCACAATTCATTTCCTTTTATGTCTGTTTTAAGTGTGTTGTGTTTCTAATTGGGAGTTCAAACTTTTGATTTCGTTTGAAAGACCAAACAACACAGCTAGTAGAAAACTGGAGCTAGGCTTTTATATGAGCTACATTGTTCAAGTGCTGCTTATGTTAAATTGAGTATATTTTCTTCCCCCCAAGAAATCATGTAAAAGACTGCTCTGATAGGTTAATATTTTGATGAAAGCACCAAAGTTAAGAGATCTATTCTATTGAATTTATTGAAGCAACAAAATAACTACCATCAGAAAGAGAGATCACTTTTTTGTTCCCAAATGTATCTTTTAGGAGAGCTTCAGATGTCATAGAGATTTATTTACTGCTTGGTTCTTATTTATAAAGTTCACATAGGCTTTCAGTAATTCCTTTTAAAAAGTAATGATGAATTTTTGTTGGAATGCCCATCATAAAATGTATAAATTAGAATGAATGATACCCTTGCCAGAAATGAAATTTATTTCAATAAATATTTATTAAATAGCTAATGATTTGGGAGCATTGTGCTGTATTCTGAGGGAGATACAAAGTTTATAAAAGTCACAGTTCCTTCTTTTTTGAAATTTACTGTCAATTAGGAAGGGAAGAGATAGGTAGATAAAGGGACAGACAGGCAGTCTCTAACCTATACATCATCATTTATTAAGCACTTCATAATAATCCTAAAACATAGATACTGGTATTATCTCCATTACACAGTTGAGGAAGCTGAACTAAACAGAGGCTATGTCACTTGTTCAAATCCAGTGAAAGAAGGGAGAGTAATGTCTAAAGCTGGAAAGGTAGGGTGGAACCAGCTTGTGAAGAACTTTAGATGATGGAGGATTTTATATTTTATCTTAGAAACAGTAGAGAACCACTGGAGTTTATTGAGTAGGGGGTGATATGGCCAGATCTGAACATGGTAATAGCTGATAAACACATCAAATAATGAAATCACTATATGTTTCATTGTATTTTTCTCTTTCCAAGCACTTACCCCAATCACTTAGTATAGGCAGCTTCAAAAAAAATAGTATTTAAATTCATATGTGTCAACCTTATTGAATTGTAGAATATTCTGTATTGATTTCTCACATAGCACGAGTTGAACATGAATTTTTGGCTTTACTTTCTTAGGGAATTAAATCAGATGTTTAATATTTCTTGAAGAACCTTTTAAAACCTTTTATGTTTATGAGTTTGCATCATAATAATTACTTTTTCGTATATTTCTTCTGAAGGTATTAATGAACTCTGTAGCCTTTGATTATTTTATTATAATTCCAAAGTTCCTATGAAATAAGAAGGAGGAAGTTGTTAAATTCACCTGTTTATTCTCTAGGAACCAGTTGTTCATTATTCTGCCTTAGTTCACTGTGGGTCAGTAGTATAATGAGACAACCAAAAAACTTAATGCTATCTTTGACTGTGCTACCATAAGCATAGTATCCAAATGAGGGCAGTAATGGGCCTTCTGTACTCTGCCTAAAAAGACTTCATTGGAAGTATTATATCCAGTGTTTTTGTGGAACATTGAACTTGGAGTTTAGATATCTGGGTTTGAATCCTAGGTCCAAGTTATGTGAAAATGGGCAAGTCATTTAATATCTCTGTCTATATTTCTTCTCCTTCTCCTTCTTTTCCTTCTCCCCCTTCTTCTTCTTCAATGGAGATAATGATACTTTAGTCCATGGTTTAGAGGGTTGTAATAAGGAAGTGCTTTGTAAATAGAGTACTATATGGTGGTATTCAAAGGGATATTGACAACCTGGAGCTCATCCAGAACTGGTTGACCATGGTCATTAGAGGACTCAAATGCATGCCATCCAAGTATCAGTTGAAGGAAATGAGAATATTAAAAATGTGGTTGCGAATCTTTTCCTTAACTTTCCCATCCATCATCAGTCTACTTTTTGGAATGATCTTTATCTAAGGGGTCCAAAAATAATATGGACTTTGCCTATCAATGTCTTCTTTCAATAATGCTCAGTGAAGGAGAGAAGGTGAGAATTCCAAGAAACAGTGGCTTTGTCTGTGCTAGATAATACTGACTGCAGATCTCTCCTGGTATACCCATCTGTTAGCTTGAAAGATCTTTGTGTACGGCACCTCATTCTTAGAAAAAACAATACAGAAAGGAGGCAGTGTTACCCTTCGGAAAAGTGGATTGTGTGCTAGATCTGAAGTCAAGAGAAGCATGGTTGAATCTTGGCTCCTCTGTTCATTACCTGAACAGACTGGAACAAACTGCCTCATTCCCCTGAGCTCATTCCACCCCCTTATACAAGGGGGTTGAACTAAACTCAGTCCAAGATCCTTCCCACCCTCCAAGTCTGTGATCCCATTAACTTCGCCTTACTTTTTTGCCCACTTTTATCATGATTTCCCTTCATGGGCCTATTTTTGTTTCCTTGAAGATCTTTAGATAAATTAAGACATAAAGAATACAGCTCTGTTTCTTCCTTTGTCCAGCCCAAACATGAAAATGATTTAAGATTCCCCCTTTCCTTATTTGAATCAGCTTCACCAGTGGTACTGCATTACAAGAAATACTAATTTGAGCCTTGTCCCTTACCATGCTTTCCCATTCTCTGGGGTGTTTTTATTTAAGTTAAGGTTTTTTAAATTTTAGTAATTTATACATCAAAATCCTGCTAATTTCAGATTTCACCCTTATTTCAGACTGTTTCACTAAAAATGATTCAGATTCTTTTCTCTTCCACCTTCTTCTATTGATAGCTAACCTCAACTTTGTAGGATATACAATTTTGGGATGCATAAAAACTTTGTTTGCTCTTTTGTAGTATTATATTTGGGTTGTTTAAAATTTTTTTGTGGCCAAGGGCTTGAATGGTATGTACAGTTTTCTCTTGGTATATGAAGGTTATTCCTTATGACTGCTTGCAACAATTTTTTCTTTAATATTGAAACTATGGAGCTTGGCAACTACATTTCTGGGTGAAATGAGCTTAGAATACCTCTGTGCTCGTATTCTATGGATTCCATTGGTCCATGCTTTATCCTTTATTTCAAATATTTCTGGACAATTTTGTATGATTTTCTGAAGTGTCATATTTTTTATCTAAGACCAATAATGCTCAGGTTTTCTCAGTAAATCTTCTTTTACTCTGGCTTGTTTAGATCTCAAGTGTCCTTCCAATTTTCCTGTCTTTTGATTTTATGCTACTAGTCTTTCTTTATTTTGCCATTTTGAGTTCCAAATCTGCAAATTTCTTTTATATGGCATTTTCTGATTTTGAGGGATTTGACATAATTTGTTTTAAATAGTAGTTTTTCTTGTTTTTCAGTTTGAATTCTCCTCTAATAAGTCTTATTTTCCGTCATTATTTCTTCCTTTTATTCTCTAATTAAACTTCTAAACTATCCTTGGTGCTAAATAGTATAATACCCTTGGTCCCATAGTAATTTCAGGATGTCTAATTTTTGTTATTGTTGTTCTTTTATCAATTTCTTCTGATATTTTCGCTCCACTTCCTTTTACACGATAATGTTTATTCATTGTGATGGGATCTCTTTTTTTTTTCATTTTTCAGGCTCCTTTGCTGATTTTTCTGTGAATTATTCCTTGTAGGTACTTATTTTCCTCTCTTTTTAAGAAAATAATTTGGTGCATTTCTTACTGTTTTGATGTGGAGAGGTTAGCTGTAACCTCTCATTAAATCTTTTTTTCCAGAAGTGCTTGACCTGACCACATTTAGGTGAGAGAAGGAAGACTTAGACTAAATATGGTAGCGTTGTTAAATGCGGCAGATGAGTAAGATATATTGTGTTAGGACCCAGAGAACAGAAATATGGCCATTAATTGAAAGTTGAAGAAAAGCAGATTTTGGCTCAACCTTCTAGAATATTTCATAACAATCAGAGTAAAGTAAAGATAGCATGTACTACCTTGGAAGTTAGAGATTTCACTATGTCCATCTCTCCTTAATTTTCAGTTTTACATGTCTTTGATTATATCTTTTCTATCACTTTTGTTATATAGTAGAAATAAGAAAATAGATGTCTTATGGTGAAGAAACATATAAAGAATACTGATAAAATCATTATGCCAGTTTTTTATTCCATGACCAAGTAAATCTCACTACTTAAGATTTGCCTTGTGCAAAAAAACTTCATTTTAATGCTATTTACTATAGTTTAATATGCAATAGAAAGTAGGCTCATCTTTGTTATTCCCCTGTACAAAGATATGAATTAATTACAAAGTATTTAATAGTCACCATGTGTTCAGCACTATCCTATCTGGATACAAACAGGAAAGGCTAGATAGACCCTACTCTCAAGGAACTTACATTCTATTTGGGGGAAGACAGTACATAAAGGAAAATACAGCTTTCAGAATGGAATGAAAAAGCTTGGTAGCCCTAAGGGTGATATTTTAGGGCAAATAAGGCCCAGGAGTCCTTAGGTTTCATCGTTAGGCCAAATGACAGTCCTGATGGTCAGTAGGACAGGGCAGATGATAAGACCTAAAGGATCTTTGGAGGCACTGGTGAGGCAGATAATCTGGCCCTTTCATCCTACATCTCACTACAATGAATAGAGTTGGTAATTCCAGTCCTGTCCAAGCCAGAAGAGCGGTCAAGCAGCCTTGATGGGTTCTTGGTGGGTCAGTATTGGGGGTAAAGAGAGGAGGGCATCCTGGTATAGGTTCTGGAGTGACTCAGGGTCAGGGGAAGTAGGGATGATGCACACAATGGTGACAGGTCTTGCCACTGTCCAGGCCATCCTGGTCAGGTTCTTATGCTATCGGAATCCAGGTGGTAGGGTTGGAAGAAAGCAAAAAGTGAAGAGATAATGCTAAATAATTCCCAAGGGGAAAAAATGGTTTAAAAATCTATAATGCAGTATTATTCTAATATAGTAATTTTACATGCTATTTATTTAGCTCTGTAATACCACTATATAAGATTCCATAATTATTTCACATTCAATTCAGGTATAAAAATGAGCCTACGTTGAAATTTATGACTGGGTTTAGCACTAAAATTTTTCTCTTCACAGCATATACATTTAAAAAATCCAAATTACTGTACTTTTATATATTTGTGTATTATTAACTTGGGTAAATAATTGTATCATAAAACTCTTTGGTTCATTTGCTATCTTATTTTAAGAATGAAATCTCTGGTTTTCAAAAATATCTTGAAATTAGGCATGTAAATGGAATGGTTAATAGTGGAAAAAAAATTTAAATTCAGATTAAAAAAAAACTTCCACATATTAATAAGAGTCAAATGGATTTCTTGCAAATCTGGTAAATAAAGATGGGTTTCGGGGCTTAGACTTTCTATCTTCTAAGATTCCTGGGCTAATTTCAAAGCTGAGTTATAAGCCTTAGTTTATAATGTACCAGAGATGCAGGCCAACTCATACAATAGCTGCACTCAGAGTGTCACTGTAATGTAGCAAATGTGATAAAATGACATTTAAATAACATTGAAAGTGTGTTTTAAACAGGGGAATTTCGAAGTTAAAGTTAATGCTTTCTCCTACTCCAGATATTGTCCTTTCCTCCCTCACCCTTAAAGTGACACAAATAGCCTTTTCATTTCAATCACTGGGGTTAAACCCACAACATCGGGAGTGAGTATTTCACTGCACTGTGTCCTGGAGGTGGGTGTCTGCTGAGAAGCTGAGAGGGAAGTGTTTTTTATCAGAGTTTGTGGCAGCAAATATAAGCTACCTATTCTTAATTGAAAATACAACTACAGTTTTTTTTTTTTTTTGCATTTCGAAACAGCTACAGGTCACCTTTATCATAATAATTTTTTTTTTACTTTTACTATTACTAATATTCTTATTTAGGCAAACCAATGAGAGCACAATCAGATCTTTAGATCTGCCTACTCTGTTTTAAATGGAAACTATTAACAATTAGATCCCTCTCTGTGAAAGCAGAAGAGGCCATAAATTGGAGGAATTTGAAAGAGACTAGAAGCAGGACAGAGTCAGACTTGGTGCAGCCAGTACTGCAGCTAAACATTGGCAGAGCCTTGACAGTAGTTTGTCCAGGCATAGTTAATCCAAAATGACACAGGACAAACTCAGTAGTCACTGGGAGGAAATGGATAGGGGTTGAAGCTACTGAAAAGAAACAGAAACTGAGTTTTGTCTTTTTTATTTTTTAGCATTTTGACACAAATTTAAATAACATACAAATTATACATAAAACAGTCTATAAATTATCCTGAATTGTGGTTGTCGTTATCAGAAAAGGCACACTTTAAAAACAGGATCACAGGGGCAGCTTGGTAGTAGAGTGAATAGAGCACCAGCCCTGGAATCAGGAGGACCTGAGTTCAAGTCCAGCCTCAGATAGGTATTAGCTGTGTGACCCTGGGCAAGTCACTTAACCCTAATTGACTGTCTCTGAAAAAAAGTGGAAAAAAAAGAGGATCATAACACTAGTAGCTGGCAGAATTTTGAATATTTTTTAACTTCCATTGTTCTGTTTCTTTATGGCAAGTGTAGTGATTAAGACTGAAGTGGGGAGAAAAGTATTTGGTTGCTTTACTCTTCCAAGTAAATTATTTACCTAAAAAGTATAAGATGCAGTAAAAACTAATCAGATTCATGCCGCTAGGTGTCATAGTGGATAGTGCCAGGCCTGGAGGCAGGAAGACTCATCTTGAGTTCAAATCTGGCCTCAGACACTTACTGACTGTGTCACTGTGGGCAAGTCACTTTTACCCTCTTTGCCTTGGTTTCCTCATCTGTCAAATGAGCTGGAAAAGGAAATGGCGAAGCACTCTAGTATCTTTGCCAAGAAAACCCCAAATGGGGTCATGAAGAGTCAGAAAAAACTAATAAATGTAGTAGTTGGGCAGTTATCAGTATTTTAACAGTGCCTATTAAACAATAAGGAAATAGATATTTTACACAAAGGCCACTTAATTCAGGTGGGTAGAATGTGTGACATTTTGTATGGTTCATGTTGCACCAATGTTTGTTGGTCATTTGCATGTTAGAATACTAGAAAATGTTACATTTGGACTTAGTTTTTAGCTTGAGATTCAATGTCTTATGCTCTAACGATATAGGATTTCTATTTATTATATATACATACAATTCTATACAATTTCTATCTATTATATACACATAGAATTATATATCTACATATATACACACATACACATGTACACAGTGACAGAAAACATATAGAACATAAACAGAATGTGTATATATAAGAACATATATAGAATGCATACACATAGATGCATATGTGTTTGTACTATGTATGGGTTCCTATTCTCTAATTTTAAAGTAAGTTGAGGTAATGTACTGTGCTATTTTACCTTTTTGAATGAGGTTGTATATGTGCTTTATTGCCAAACCACTGAGTCATGGCAGAATGGGAACAAAAACTGGTGTTCAAAGGCTTAGCCCACATGATGACAGACAGGATCAGAGATTTAGAGCCGGAGGGAACCCTAGAGATCACTTAGTCCAACTCCCTCATTTTCCTGATTGAGGAACATGAATGAGCAAATGAATGAAGCATTCATTAAGTCCCAAGTATTGTATTAAACTCTGAGAATACAAACACCAAAGGGAAGACATCCCCTTGCCTTCAGGGAGCTTATATTGTAATAGGAAGAGACAAAACCTTGGCAGGGAATGGTGGTCAGAGTGATTTGGTTTGTGAAGTTACAAGAATAGCATACCATTCTGTGGTGAGCCAGAGGGAAAAAGACTGGACACGGCTTTGGAAGTAGCAGTAATGATTTGTTTATGATTGCAGAATTGCAGTGCTGGGGTGGTGGAGATACAGACCTAGAACCTAAGCGCAAGAGTGATGAGCTAGGAAGAAAAGAAAGGATGGCTGCAGACAATGCAGATGTAGTAAGCCATCTGGGGTGCACCTAGACAGTGGGCCATAGAGAGAGGGTAGGCAGCTCACACAAGGTCTCCCAAGAAGTGGAGGAATTGGAAGTTAGAACCCAGATTTCTCTGATTCCAAATCTACCATGTAGAGGGTTAGGGTTTTCTTCAGCAGCCTTCCTTCCACTGATCTAAACTCCAGGAAAACACATTAACATCGATATACCTTCAATGGATCTACAGTATCATCAGTATAAATCAAGAGACTCTGGTTCTGGTCTCCGCCCCTTAGGTTGTTATTGTGGGTAATTTGCTTAGCTCCTCCAAGTTGATCTCTTAAGCTGAGAAGCTTCTTCCCTCCTTGGAAAAATTGTAAGGACCAAAGCAGGTAGTACAAATGAAGTATCTTTAAAATTATCAGAGTTTTAAGGTATTATTTTTAAACTTTGAAGTTAGCCCATAGTGGTCAGGATACTGAAGAGATAAATAGCAATTGTGATTTTTGTTATATGTCCAAATAGCTGCATATAAATGGCTCTTCAACCAAACCTAAAAAATCTAAATTTAAAGAAGTTATACATCAAAGAGGGACTATTTTCTTTGCAAAAATAATTTTCCACTTTAAAAAGAATTTCACACTAGGGTTGCCAAGTTCCCTTAATTTATTTAAAGTATAATTATGTTTTGGAGCAACTTTTTGAATAGGTTTTAATTTTGTAAAAATGAAATGTCTTTGTTTTTTCATTTTCAGCTTCTGTGGTATGTTGTGTTTGATATATTACTTTAATATTCCCATGATAAGTCTTGAGATAATTACAGACATTTTCATACTACAAACATTGTTAATTCAAAAATATCATATAGACATCGCAAACAAATATAGGCTTTGGAAGCAAAAAGACCGTCCGATTACTGTGGCTATTGAAGGGCTTGATATGTTTTTTAAGTGTTTCCAAAAGCATAATTTTTTCCTTAAAATGCCTAGAATCCTTTTAGATATTAAAGTAAACTTAGCTACCTCAGTGATCCTGGTAAAATATCTGGCATGGAGGACCTGTTCTTTAGATCTAAATGAAGGCAACAGTTGTACTTAGAGGCAGTATAAAAAAGTGATGAACTTAAGTATGTCTGCTCTGTCAGCATTAGGAGTTTTCTGGTGTTTAAAATGAATAAGAACAGGTCAGAAATTAAAATGCTTAGCCTGAGGGGTAGGGGCAAAAATTTGTTGAAATGTTGAACCAAGGTGCATCTAGTTTCTCCTATTTCTGCTCCAGCATTATTGTAGTATTCTTTGGAAATGTTTTTATTAATCTCTGAAAATGACAGGTGTCAAGGGTCTTTTGTGATGCACATTCAGAAAAGTTTCGGTCAAGAGGTCATATTGCTGCAATGTGTTAGTCAGTAGCCTTGTCTCCTGTGGAATTTGCCTTGTTTGAAGTGTTTCCAAGGCAAGATATTTTCTGTAATGCACATCAGTTAAATGATGTGTTTGGGAACAGCCTTACATGAAATAAGAAGCTATGAGAATTCTTTATAATGTTTTTTTTGAAAACCATTGCTTGTTTTAAACTCCATGTAACATTCTGAAGCACCTATAGGGTACATAGTTTTGACAGGGAACATGTATTAAGGGATTGAATTTTGTAATTACAATGCAGATTTCAGGAAAGCATTTTTTTCTAATGAGCTAGTTGCTACCAATAGCTCAGTAGTTCACTAAAATTATTAAGTTGGTATGTTTATTATTTAAATTTGTTAGGTATTACTATATGTTAAAATGCATAAAGTAAAAAAAAAGTACTTTTTATATACTAATATAAAAATATCCACAGTGTTTTAAAGTAAGATCTGAAAAATGTCTTCAAATTTATTTTAGTGTAAAGGTAGTCATTAAATGTTTTAATTTACCATGCACAACTAACACAGGAGAAAAAGAGAATCAAATATAGTAAGTATGAAAGGTTTGTATCACTAACAAAATGGGCGGGGGGGGAGCCTTAAAGAAAACATTTATTTTTACTTGTTAAAGGCTCACTTTAATTTCTAGTAAAAATGTTCATATCATAAACACTTTATAATTATTCTTATACATATATTTTTTCCCTTTTCCCATTGACTTAGAATCATAGAATTCTGAAAGGTAAACAAGATCTAAGAGAGCTAGTTTACTCTCTCATCTTACAGATGAAGAGTGAAACTTGAAGGGATTTAGTGTCTTATTCAAGGTCACCCAGTTAATGGCAAAGCCAGGACAAGAACGCTGGCATCCTGACTCCCAGTGTAGTGCTCTTTATATGTTTAGGTCCCGATTAGTGTGAATAATGAATCCCAGAAAGACGTCACATTATTATGATTCATACTGCCTATTTCCATTGGGATGGAACCAATTACCATATTATACATGAATATGACTTCGAATAGCGTGAATTTGAATTCATGCAACCCCTTCACAGGATGTAGTCGTTATTCATACTAATTTGGACCAGACTGTATATACTTTCTGCTATGTGTCTATATACTAGTTACTTCAGAGCTTATTTATCCTATATCCTTACTAACAATAAAATTATTTATTAAATTGGTAGGATTGCTTTTTAGGAAAGTTCCCCAGACTTCTCCCAGAAAGAGTTCCATTATTTTAAATACTAGCATTCTACCAGTATTGTTATATGACTGTGAATTATGGAATAGCAGAGCCACTAAGCAATTTAAAATAAGCATCCCTCAGAAAGCAAAGAAGCATATGGTGGGTGTGGTCAGGCTTCAACATATAACAAATAAGGAACTTAAAAGAAGGACTGGATGAAAAGGTATCATCAGGGAAATTTCTGAGAGAAAAAGAAGATGGGGTGGCTATGGGGTAAGAGCAACAAAGTATAACAGATCGATATCCTGAGTTCTTTGACATGATGTCAGGATAAATAGAGAAAAGTATCCACTCAGATAGATTGGTTGGACATCCCTTTTGTTAAACTTACAGGGTAAGATGAACAAGAGTCACACAAGATGAATAGGTATGTATTGGTTGTGATCTGCGTTACTAGAGGAAATATTTGAATCAAAGGATACAGATGTATTTGAGCATGTACATATACGTACACAGAATATGTATATTCATGTGCAGTGGGAATTTTTATGTTCTTACAATCATTCATATTTAATATATATTTTTCTATGACATACTGATGGATCTGTGATGTCATCATTGTGGGCATAATGCTAAACATTTCAGATCTCATACAATACCTTCTTATCATATATAATCTGTCTTCATATTCTCTAATGGCTTCATAGAGAAGCCATTTAACGTTCCAAGGGTCTTCTTGATTTCTTGATGTTGAATGCTTATGAAGGTAGTATATGGGCTATCTATTGGTTATCCTCCAATTTTGTTTCTTAACTAGTTCATCTCATTTTCTGGTCTTACATCTCTTGATGATCTTATTCTATTATTCCTTACTCTAATTGTTTATTTATTATAGCCTACTCAAGCCCAACGTGTGTTTCTTATACACTGTTCTTTGTGTTATTTTCAACTTAAATTCTTTTAAAAACTGTGGTATGTAAATCACCACTATATAGTGATACTGGAAGAATATTGATTTTTAAAAGATGGGCCTTAGTTTGAGGAATTGGCTTGGGTCATTACAAAAGCAATATACAACTTTCCAAATGCAGTGTGGTTCACTTTGCTTCTCCTATTCAGTTATTGGTGCAGTTCATTGTTATTCCATAGTATATTTGATATGTGTGTGTGTATGTGTATGCCTACACACACACACACACACACACAGACACACATACACACAGAAGGATGAGTTCTAAGGGTTGGCCATTAAACCAAAATCAGAATAGTCGTTATTTTACGTTATTATAAATGTTGCCATTAGACTGAAATTTTTTTTGAGTGATTGCAATGCTGAATTGTTTCCGCCTTTGCAAGGTTTTTTTCCTTCTTGTTTTTTTTTTGCCTTCATCACATCTCATGTTTAGTATCTCTTATGTCACCTCATACGATTACTCACACTATTAGTTATTGCTATTGATCAGAATACACTAGGTGGTATGTATATAATGCTTTAGTCTAAGCAAGTTTTCTTGATGACAAAGTCATCAGGTAAGGATGAATCAAAAGTTTTGCTTAAATCTGGATAAGTCTTTTGCCTTGCAGATACCTGGCACTTTAGAAAAGGAACCACATGTGTGTTTATATATTCATGACCCCAGTGTCTTCTATCAGCTAAAATTCATTCTTTGTTTCTCATAAAGTAGAAACTCTCAGCCTTGAAACCATTTTGTCAGTGTAAAATGTAGTTTTCCTTTTTCAAAATATTTTTGTAAAGTTCTGATTCTCTTTACTCCTAAGTGACTCCCTAACTGCCCTTTATTCATTTGGTATTTGTAATATTAATTTTAGCTTAAGTCTTAGACCATTCATTTCTTTATGTCAATTTCTCTTTTGATAATAGCAGACTAAAAATAACCCTTTCCCTTTCTTCACTGCATTGTTAAATACATTTTCTCCCTCAATTTTTGCAAGAAGTCTTTGAGGTAGATGGAATATTTACTGTTAATCCAGTTTTACAGAAGAGGAAACTGAGTCTGTGAGTTGTTGACTCTAAACAAGGTGTGGATCTGATCACATTGACCTGCTCCCACCCCCACTTCCCTATTCAGTAAACTCCAGTGGCTTCCTATTAATCCCTGGATAAAATATAAAGTCTTTTGTTTGGCCCCCCATAACCTAGCCCCTCTCCTACCTTTCCTTTCTTCTGCCTTAATCCTTCCCCACTTACTCTGCAATCCAGTCATACTGGCCTCCTTGGTGTTCCTCCCCCATGATGTTCCATTTCCAGACATTTTCACTGACTCTCCACCATTTTCCCTCCTCATTTCCAACTTCTGGCTTCCTTCGAATCTCAGCTAAAGTCCCACCTCATAGGACGAGCCTCTCCTAAATGATCCCCCTTAATGCCAGTGCCCTGCCGCTATTGATTATCTCCAGCTTATACTGTTAATACATCTTGTTTGAACCCCATTGTTTTAAAGTTCTCTCTCTCATTAGACTACAGGGACTGTGTTTTGCCTTTCTTTGTATCCCTAGTGCTCAACACAGTGCCTGGCTCATAAGTGCTTCCTAATCACTTGTTGGCTGACCAAATTGGCCATAGCCTCATGCTCCACAGCACACTGCATAGTGCGTTATTTAGCTTAAGTTGTTCTTCCTGTACACTTACAACACCACCTTATATCAAATGTACTATCTCAGGATAAGAATTATTATCCCTACTCTGCAGATAAAAAAAAAATCTGAGAGATCAGTGAATTGACTTATTTCAGATTACACAATTAACAGATGGAGCTTGTTTGTAACCCACATCTTCTAACTTCTAGTTTAGTGCTTTTCCAGTGAAATATTTTGTTCCTTCTGTCATTTTAGATTTGATTCCATGTAACCAGAGAATAAGCTTAACACTGCATTGTCTTTGTAGCCCAGATTATTTAGAGGATGATGAATATGATAAAACTCTTCAGAGAAGAGGATTTGTTGAACTTTGCATGATACTGCCCATAATTGTCAGCCACCAATTCTCTGAGTAGAGTTTTACAGCCAATTTCAAAGCATCCTTCCACCCATTGCATTTAGATCACATTTTAGGAGTTTAGCAGTGAGGTTAATGTGTGAACCAATATCGAAAGTCTTTTGAAATTCAAGTGGTATCACATATACATATTTCCTACTTTTAGATTACTTTTCCACAAAAAGGTATTTGGTTTGTTTGCCATGATTTATACATCACATAGCCTCATAGTTTGTTACCTAATAACTTGCTATTTTCCAGGGGCTTACAAATTGATTTTTGTTTAATGAATTACCCCAGAATCTTTCTAGTTATGGTGGCTAACTGGTCAGTAACTCACAAATGTGTTCAAATTCTACTTTTTCAGCATTAGTGCATAATGATCTTTTTCTCTTTGCCTGCTAGTATAGTAATTTTTTCCCCCCCTGGCTTGTTGTAAAAACAGAAGCAGTTAAAAGTACTAGTTAATGAAGTGTTAATTCTTGTTGTTCCAGGTGGTCTCTCATTGCTTTCTCTCTTCAGATCCAAAACATGAGCAGAAGAGAAGTGATTTACAAACATAAATCACCATTTTGTGTGTGTGTGTGTGTGTGTGTGTGTGTGTGTAAAATCCTGCTATTCCTTCCTTATCTCAAAAAAAGTATCTTAAATTTACTTAATCTCAAAATCAGTCCCAGTTATTAGATTGAAGGTTTTCAGTGAAGAATACAAGAAATGCCAGCTTCTTACGTCTCAAGAGATTGCTCTTTGAGGGGGGAGACACAAATAACAACGTTTTTACTTGGTTTTGCCAGTTCTTTGTGAATTCTCGAATATAGCCATTTCTGTCTCTCTCTGAGGCTTCTTAAAGACATTACTTAAATAGGTTTCATCAGCCCCAGATGATTTGAAAACATTCAGACTGGATAAATATTCCATTACCTGCTTTGGCTTTATTTTATCTTCGTTTTCTCTGTTTTCATTCGTGAATTCGAACAGTGCCTTTCTTTTATCGGAAGCAAAATAGGTGTTAGCTATTTCACTCTCCTCAGTATTGTCTGCTATTTATTTTCCTTTTTAAATCAGTAAATAGACCAAGTTTTGCTTTTTTTTCCTCCTGTTGTTCCTAATAAATTCCCTTTATTTTTAAGTTATTATGTATCTTGACACACAAATACACATTTCACATTAACTTTTTAATTAGGATTCAAAACTGATATAACCGATAATTGTTCATGCTTATGCTTGGAAATATCCTTTCATTTTTTTTTTGCCTTGGATTATTCTTTGAGATTTGGGGTAGGGTGTCATAGATCAATTTGCAATTCATCTAATTTATGATGCTTCTATGATGCTTCTCAATCTTTCTTTTATTAAAATACTATCTTATTATTCCATTATTTAGTTTTATTTTAGAGGTTTGGGCTCTCCTTAACTTCATTTATGTAGGCTTACCCTCTTAATGTGCATTTTATTTCTCCGATCTTCCCTAAACCTCTTCGCCAGGATGATCTTTTTTTTTCTTTTCCTAAACTCAATCCTGTGGTCACTTTTCATTATGCTCTTAACATATCAATTAAAAATAATTTTCAGTGTTTGAAAAAAATGTTGCTTTTTATTTTGACCAGTTTTGCTGCTTATGAATGTTAGAATGGCAGTTCATCCAAAGACAATTCATATTAGGTGAAGACAAAAACAAAAATTAGAGCTCTTATTTTTAATAATTTTCTTAGAATCATTTTTTAAGGTCTTGGGCCTCTAGACTCATGCTCACTCATCCTTCAAGTTAGAATCAAATGTAAAAGGTTCCTGGTAGATTATGATAACTTTTTTAAGTGAAGCAACTGGTCTGAAATACATTGTTAATATATACTGGGACAGCAAATATTTCTGTAGATATGCCTTTCTCAATAAATGTCTAGAAAATGAAAATTCACACATTATCCCTGCACCTTGTGACTTGAAATATTCTGTAATTTGTTTTTATTACTTGTCATCAATATTAGCTAATATGATAAGTCAATATCTATGTAAGTATAACTTCAAAATGTCTTACCCTAGAAATAGTAACATAGACTATTTTCAACATAATCACCTACTGTCTCTAGATGTTCTTCCCAGTGACTGACATGTTATCAGATTCCATGAGAGACAGGCACTTTTAGTATGGTGGAGCCAGCCAATTATATGCCACATTTTGAATGTCTGTTTCCTTCTTGAACTTGTGCCTTTAAGTAGTCCAGACATGAAAAGCAGAAAGTAAAATAATGATAAACAACTAATTCCATATTGTTCACATTTTATAGTGAATTAATCTTGATTTAAGTTTTTTTCTGATAGTAAAAATCAAATGACATTTCAGTGTTCAATATTGGCGGTATGTGAAAGTGAGACAGCATTGTCAGTTTTTTATCAGAAATACTTCATCTGTATTTCAGGCATGTAATAATGAGGGCATGTTGTATACATCTACGAAAAATGAAATTATACCTTAATTATTAACTTCTTAACATATTGAAAATTCACTGTTTTATAGAGTAATACAGTTAAAAAAATCAAACTGGTTCACCATAACTACTTAGTCTGTGACTTAGGCAAGGATTCTACTCCAACTAGAAATTGTATTATTACTCTGTTCTATAAGCCCTGCACCATAAGATATTTGAGACTGTTGTTACTAATTTTCAAAGCACAGAAAGCCTGAGCTGTGACTAACATTAGCTCAGGGCTCTCACAGCTAGTTCCTGGTGTTGAAATTATTTGGAATTGGCAGGTGGTTGCTCTTTAACCATAGAATCCATTCTTCTCTTCTTGACAGTGCCCATGTTTGGTGGCCTCGACTGTTTATTTAGCTTCTGCATACATTCCTTGGGGTTTGTTTTATGTGAGGTTTTTTGGTTGCTTATGTTTCTTATTATATTTGGCTGCTACTGTAAGAAGTGCTGGTGGTGGTCTGAATTGGATCTACAGTCAAAACAAATTTGATATTCACTTTGCATATCTGGCCTGGGGTGTTCATATCAAAATATAAGTACCATTTACATAAGTTTACAGCTTGAATTAAAATGTCTTTCTTTTCCCCTTCTGTTATTCATCCCCTATCACAGGTGCCAATAAACACCAAAGTGACCCATGAAAATGGTGGGAATTAAAAGGAAGGAAGAGTGCAAAGGAGAGACAATTCACAAACTACTTAATCAGTCCCTGAATTTAGTGGACCATGTAGCATATACCATTTGTTGTTATTGATATTTGTTTGTTTCCATACCACTTAGTACAAATGGCACCAACTATTGAAATAAGCTAAAGGCCATATTTATATCCCCTACTTGCTAGCTGCCCTGGGTTTTACACATTATCAATTAAGTTTCATGGCCATTGCCAGGCAAGATGTGTGGATAGATGAGGAAGATAGGAGGTTGAGAAGTTATAAAATAAAGGAGAAATTGGAGGTACCCAAGGGGGATTTACTTTGTCAATAAAGAAAATAATTTGACTATTAAGATTGTTATAAAAAACTATCTATGGATTCATTTTGGGGAAGGGAGTTTTTGAGATACTGGTAAGTGTTTTCCCCTGATTTCTCATCCTCTTCTGAACCTTTTAATGAAGACGTCTTCCAAAATCTTCACTTTTCTTGTTCTTAGACTATTCTTTGACAACTTCATTAATGCCAAGGGGTTCAACGGTACTGCCTTTACATTGATAACTTCAAAATCTATATCTGTAGCTTTTTCCTATCATTGGAGTTCTAGACCAACATCTCCAACTCTAACTGGGACATCTTTACCTTGATATCATCTGATAGGTATTTCAGAATCATCATAAACTTACTATCTTTTATTCTAAATCTTCTCCTTAATTTCCTTTTCCTGTAAGTGGCACCACAATTCATCTACACTCCCATATTTGAAAATAGGAGGGTTGTCTTTGAAACCTCCCTCTTTGACACCTCTCGCATCCAGTCATTTAGTTATCACATCTTTCCTTACAGATTCTACCTTCACATCATTACTCACATTTATCTATCTTCTCTGTTTACCCTGCCACCATGCTTGCAAGGTCTTTGCTACCACCTATGTGCATATCAGTGGCTTCCTAATAGACTTTTCCATTTGTAATCTCTCCACCTCCCCAAACCATCCTTTTTATTGCCAAAAAACTGTCTTCCTAATGCTGGATTTGGTCATGTTGTTCCTCTGCTTACAAATCTTCAGTGCCATACTAACCAACAATATTCTAATTCCTTTGCCTGACATTCAGGATCCTCCAAAATCTAGTGCTTTTCAGCTATATGTCATAATACCTTCCCCTGCATATGATGCTTATGCCAAACTGCAGTGCTCACACATACACAAACACACACCCACACCCACAGTTCTGTTCAACCTCAACCTCTGACCCCCTACAAATCACAATTTCCTGCCTCATACTCTTTCCTATGGCGAGAATACCTTCTGTTTTTTTTTTCTCATTGCCTGTTGAATTTATTATCCAATCTTTTTCATGAAGCTTTTCATGATTGTTCTTATCAGATAACTTTTGTACATTTTCTCTTTGAACCCCACATAATACTTTGTTTTGTGCCTCTCTGTTGTATTTCTATTTTGTATTATGTCATACCAATAATGCTTTAATTTTAAATGTGTAGGACTATGAGTTACCTGAAAGTATGGATTGTGTCTTATTGAGATAATTTGGTCAGACAAACTTGGGTTCTTTCCTAAGATGAACAATGGAGGAGATGTCAATAGAAACACAAGAGTGACTAATAAGTCTAGATATATAACCTTAAATGCCAAATAAAATTTATTGAACTGTGTACCTATTCTTTTAAAAAAAAATTAAGATAAAATTTATTCATGCCTTTTTTTCTTATATCATAGTCATTTTTGGCCCCCATTCAGTCTTCCATCATAATATAGAAAAACAATTTAGCCAAACAAAATCCACCAGCATAGGGGCTGCATTGAATAATGAATTTACATTCCCATAATCCTCCTACAAACCCATAGTCCTCCTCTCCTCAACACCTTAAAAAGTAGAGATGTAGGTCTCTTCATTTGTTCTCTAGGGTGAAGATTAATCATGATAATTACTTGGTGCATATGTCTTCTGTTTAGTATTATTTCAATTTATGTAACTGTAGTCATTGTTCTGGTACTTCATTCTGTATCAGTTCATAAAAACTTAAACATGCTTCTGAATTCCTCGTATTCTTCATAATTTTATGGTTCAATAATATACCATTATGTTCATATGCTGAAATCTGTTCATCTATTTCTCTAACAGTACGCACCCAGTTGTTTTTTTCCCAGTTCTCTGCTACCAGAGAAAGAGGCATTATTTTTTTTTTTGGCAGGGAGGGAGGCAGGGCAATTGGGGTTAAGTGACTTGCCCAAGGTCACACAGCTAGTAAGTGTGTCAAGTGTCTGACACTGAATTTGAACTCAGGTCCTCCTGACTCCAGGGCTGGTGCTCTACTCACTGCCCTACCTAGCTTCCCCAAGGTGCAGTATTAATATTAATATAGTAATAGTCTGGTATCTTTCAGTCTGTGACTAGGTCTCTTCTTATCTGGCTTACTTCTGACTGGTGCATTCTAGGTAGGTGCAGTTTGTGTACACCAGATTGTTGGGATGTGTGTGTTTAAATTCTTATTCCGTGCTTACTCTGAACTCTAAAGTAATATCCATTAACAAAAAAAACATGTGTAGCCACTCCAATCTTGTCGAGTGTGGACAACTTCTGGTTGGACCTGAGATAAATCAAGACAAAAGGGACACAGCCAGGATGTCTGTGATACAGGCTGGCACATAATTCTTATTATATCCTTCATTTTGATATCAGTAACTTGTAGCTTGATAGTTTTTCAATGAAAAAATTTCTTCCCCTCTTCTCTCTCCATTCCATCAAATCAAGACATCATCTGTATCTAAACATCTTACCTTCCCATAGAATAATGTTATATACAAGGGACTTAATAAATTTTTTATGCTTTTAATTAATTAATAAATGTGATCTTTTATAATGGTTCCTGTTATTTTTTTTTAGTTGCCAATCTGCCTAGAATTATGGCATCATAACATAACACAGTAATCTATGGATTATGGGTACATTGGTTACAATTAAAATGCCTTTATCATAAAAGAACTTAAAATCATAACCAATACAATACTTGTTAAGGCAGCATTGAGGCATAACAGAATTTCAGTACAACTAAAACTGTGACCTGTAGTTTGATTTGAACTGTTAATGGGTTTTTAAGCAGTATATTTTACTTGATTAGTAATAATATTCATTCCTGAAAACAGCCTTCAAAGTTCTTGTAATATGTATGTAAAACTATAAATATGTGAGTATTCATTCACTCAGCATTTAAAATCAAAGTTCTCTTTGGCATAACAGAATTCTACAAATGGTGTTAAGAGAACCTGGATTTTAACCCTGGATTTGTCACTTTACTGCCTGTGTGAGTTAGGCAATCAGTAAATCAGTAAGCATTAATTAAGTGTCTACTATGACACAGTTGCTGGGCTTGGTGCTGCTGTTCAGTTAACTTCCTTGGCTGGGCCTCAGTTTCTTCATTTGTAAAATGAAGGATTTGGACTATATGCTTTCCATTTCTAAATCTTTGTTCCTTTGAACAAAAGAACAAAACCAGTTTTTGTCCATTTATTTCAAGTCTCAGCTACTTTTTGGGTGTTCAGTAAATACTGAGAAAGGGGTAAAAGTTAGAAGGACATTCATTTGGTCTAGGGAGTGAATCTGTTTGTGATTTCATTCATATGGAGAATTCCTGGTTGAGTCAATTCTCTCTACCAATTCCTGTTGTGCCCTTAGCTACCTTGAGCTCCCAGGGGCTGAGTTGTCCAGAGCCACAAAGCCAGTAAGTGTCAGCAGCTGGTTTTACACTCGCATCTTCCAGGCCAGCTCTTTATCTATTATGCTCTGCTGCCTTTGAAAGCATTTATAAGTATTAAGTTAAACCATAAGAAGAAAAAAACAACAAACAGCAAACCTAATCACAGCTCCCAGCTATTGTATGAGGTAAGCATGAGGCATGTTCTGCCAAGCATTTGGAGAACCTTTGTTCTCTCCAGTCAATCTCTCTTTTTGACTTTAACAGAGATTCTTCTGGTGCTTCTCTCATAACCCCTAACATAGATCTAATCCTCCTTTGCTCCCACTCTACTCCTGCCATTTCCACTGTTTGACCACAGAGTTTGGTATTCTGGAGCCTGTAACTTACAGACCCATAGCTGTGCTGCTTCTTCCTTCCCTTGCTGCCTTTATTGGGAAGAAAGGGAAAAAAAATCCAAGTATATTTTGAACATATGAGTCAAGCTTTCAAAAGAAGAAAAGGTCACTTTAACAGAACACACTGTGTCATTTATAGTATTCAAACAGAATATATTAGACAAAAAAGACAGGAAAGACAACCAGTCGAGAAGCAAGAAAGGTGGGGAAGGCTTTTCTTTCTGCTATAGTGCTTTCTGGCCTTTCTGAGCTCCTCATCTTCTTATTCTGGGTTTCCTTAAGCCTCACTGCAAGTCACCTTTACATGTTAGCAAATTGGGGAAAAAATCTGGAAGCCAGAGTAAAAGGTATATAATTTTAGGTCAGGTTGCCTGATCAATGCAGGGATAAATGCTTACATACCTGGGAAGTGTTAATTTTGTCCTCATTTTAACTTGAATTACTTTGTAATGGGGAATAGTAAACAGCTTTCTCCCCTTCTCCTTAAGTATGACTGTAACATTAGGATGTAATGAAAAGGTGATTTAAAAAAATAAACCAGAACATACTGTATATTAGAAATTGTAAGTAGTTTCAAAATTGTGTGATTAGCATAACGTTAACTGTTTTTTTAAGATTTTCCCCATTGTAATAATGTATCAAAAGGACAGATATATATAATAAAGTGTTTGTAATATTAGGAATGTTATGCCCATTAGCTTTCACTGATTAAAATGTACATTTCTTCTATCCATATTATATTTTGCAGGTAGATATTTGGACTTTTTATGTTATCCTCACAAAATAGTACTCATGGTAAATGCAGCTAAGCAAATCCTATAATATTTGTTGTGAATTAGAAACCATCTCATGCTTCTAGGAATTTATATACTCCATAAGATTGAGGCTCTGTATGCTGCTGTCTTTGGGGTTTAGGCCCCGTGAGTGCAACGGCCTTCTGTTGACATTCTTTTGGTATTTCAATAGCTACTCCTCTTAGGTGGGCTCCCTTTATCCTGGATTCCATCTTTTAGTACATAGTTCTGATTTTTATCATATGAAGGTAAGACTCCATTTCAGAGTGCTTTACTGTTTATAACTTTTAAGAAATGGAAATGACCATAAATACAAATATGGTTAGATTTAGCATCCTCACAGTTGCAGATTTATTTATTGGAGACAAGTATATTGAAAATGAAAGAAAATATTTTTTCTAAAATTAATATTTAAAGAAATGAGTTAGAAATGTAGTGCTCCTGGTTTTTGTTTGTTTTAAAGAACACACGACTTCAGGTTTTATTAACATAAGCACAAGATGCGGGATCCTCTAGATTAGGAATTCTTAACCTGGGTTCTTGGAACATTAAAAATATTATTATTATTGTTGTTAACAGTATTTCAACATAATTGATTTCTTTTGTAATTTTATGTATTTTATTTTATGCATCTAAAAACATTATTCTGAGAAGGGATACTTATGTTTTACCAGACTGTCAGAGGGGTCCATGAACCAAAAAAGGTTTAAGAATCTCTGTTTTGGACACCCCTTTGAAATACCATGACCAGCTTGGCAAAGGGTAATTGAAGAGTAGCAGAAATTATTAGAGATTGGAAAAGTATTATTTTATTCTTTCTAAATTTAAAAAAAAGACTAACTTTGGAATTGTCTTCAGATATAAGAAAGGCTTATATTTAGTGGTCAGTGCCCCGCTCTTCTCCATCTCCACTGTCTCCACTGAGAAGCAAATAAGAGGAAATTGGATAGTAACAAGAGGGATTTGTATTACAAATAAGGGAGAAGTTCCCAACTTTAAGAATTATGAAAATCTATAGCAATGTATTGAGGAAGCTTTTTAGGTTTGTAACTACAAACTCATTAAAAATAAATTACTATCGCACTGTTGTGGCTAAGTCATGGCTCAGGATTAAGAATCAGGTTGGGTTAGTTAGTCACTCAGTCCTAGCATTTATTAAGCATCTATTATGTGCCAGACACTGTGCTAAGATTAAATTAGTGAGTAGAGTTAATTTTGATGTATTGGAAAAGGATTGCTCATAAGAAATCACCTATCCTGAGAAGGGACACATGAACACTCAGTCCAGAGAGAAGACCAAATTTAGAGTCTTATCCTGTGCAAATTGGAGAGAACCCAAATAAGTTAGATACACAGGCCAGAGTCAGCTCCCAAGGATTCATATGAGCAGAGGAAAGATTTCAAATAAGCATCCAATAGCTGCTCCTCTTAGGTGGGCTCCCTTTCCCCTGGATTCCATCTTTTAGTAAATAGTTCTGATTTGTATTATATGAGTTCATTATAATGGAAGATAACAATAACAAAAGATACAACAATAATCGGCCAGTTGGCTGATCTCAGAAAGGGTAGCCAGGTTCAGTTTCCTATGTCTAGCACAGATGAATAGGTTCATTTTACTGGACTAGTAGGGTTATGACCACTGCTCTGAAGACTGCTTTAGGTGAACAAGGGACGGGATTTTTGTGCTGGAAACCAGAATGGAGGAAAATAAGCCTCACAGCTTCCTGTGTGCTTGTAGCTAACTATGGCAGAGAGGCTCGATTTTTAATATAAACCTTGTAGTTCTACTTTTGTTACTGTCATTTCTAGATTGTAAAAAGGATTTAGTTAGGAGACAGTGGTATACAAGGGAAAGAGAGAGAGGCTCCGAGTTCAAATTTCACTTCCATTCCTTGCTTCCTGTATGACCTTGGGCATTAACCATCCAAAAAATGAAGGGATTAAATAGGTCCTCTTAAGTCCTTTATAGCTCTAAATCTACAACTCTGTAATGCCTAGGACTATATAATAGGAAACACAAAGAATTTTTAAAAAGTAAATAGTACCCTAGCCACCTTTAACAACAATGAGACTAGTAGAACTGTAGTATATGAAATCCCTTAAATTTAAAATGATAAAAAAGCACTGATTTAAGCTAAATTTGATGAAAAGTGATTTTTTATAGCCTGGTTTTTATAAACCATTGAAAATGGTAGTTTGAAGTGATACCACAATTCCAGTTTTCTAGGATTTATACTTGGGCTGTAAAAATTCACTTTTTACTAAATTTAGCTTTATCCGTTTTTCCTTTCTTAAATTATAGATATATTTAAAAAATTATCTTTATGTTAGATGCTTTTTTCCTCCCTTAAATTTTAAACTGCTCTGAATTTAAAAAATAAAAAACTTTCATGTTATGCTTCCTAAATGTCTTTTTGTACATTTTGTTCACTTCTTGTCCCTAAAATTTTATGTTTTTTAGTTAGTGACAGTGCTGGAGCTTTTTACCGGAGCAAGAATATTAAGAGATTGCCAGAACTCACTTGTAGTAGATCACTAGGGGGCAGCAGGAGAGAAGAGGAGACAATAGGAATGAACCCCGCCCGCTATCCCTGTGATACCACTTGTCTCTGCATTTACTGATATTATATCAAAGTGGTGTGACCCTGGGCAAGTCACTTAACCTCTGAGCAACCTATACCATTACAGGTCCAGTCCCCAGAATAAAATAAAATACCAAACTGAAGACTGAATATCAGGATTACCCAAAATATCCTTTTTGGCAAAATGAAATGATGATTTTGCCTATTGTCCTGTATTGCATATGCCCAGCAACAGATAGTTTTCAATAGATTTATGCCTAAGGGGCTGCCTAATAGTGCTTCAGACATTAGTTTGTGCTTAATAAATGTTTAATGACTTTATTGAATTGTGCATATGATATGTATATACCTTGAATGTATATGTGTGTGTGTGCATATATATATACATACTCCTATTCAAGTGTCCATGTGGACCTATTACCATAATTAAATCCAACATACACATATATACATAAATATATGCATATCTGTATATCTATCTGTATCACTTACTATGTACATGGCACAGTCCTGGGTACCTGTCAGGGTGCAGTGAATGTTAAATTACTGATAGATTAAAATAGATGAGTTCCAATAGCTCAGGGTTCTCAAGAGCATTACTAAGCTGTTAGCCAACAGAGAGACACAAAGTAGAGTAACAGAGCTGGTTTGGTAGTCACAAGACTTGGCTGCAAGCCCAGGCTCTAGGTACTGCTTACATACTATGTGACCTCAGGCATGGCTCTTTACCTCATTGACCTTCAGTTTCAGCATATGTAAAAGGAGCAGGCTGCACTAACTCTCGCATTTTGATTCTAGTTGGTTAAAGTCTCTTAAAATTGGGCACAGGTCACAAAAATACTCTTGTGATTTTCATATGTGTGTGTATATATATATATATGTGTGTGTGTGTGTGTGTGTGTGTGTATGTGTATATATGTACATACATCTATATGAAGATATTTTTGATTATGATAAGAAATTAAAAGTAATTTGATTTTTACACTATCTCCTAAAGTACTCATCCATTTGAATATAGTTATAAATACTTTTAAGTTGATCTTCAAAAGTGTGACTGGCTATTTATGCAATATTTAAAATAGTTGACACCTATTTACACTGTTACAGTATACTTAATATTTATGTATTCCAGATGCAAAAGCTGGACATAAGAAAAATATGAAGTACTAATTAATGTGTTAATTTTTCTGGGTTTTTTAACCACATTTTGAAAAGTGACAACAGCTGTGTTTGTGTAAAAGTTATCTAAACTCTGCTTCTGCTTCCTCATCTCCCACTCCTTAACCCTGTGTAATCTAGTTTCCATTCTCACCTCTTGACTGAAACTTTTCTCTTGAAGACCCCAACAATCTCTTAAATGCTAACGCCAAAGACTTTTTCACTGCATTATCCTTCTTAACTTCTTTTGTAGCCTCTGATGCTGTTGACCACCCTCATCTCCTGATTACACTATTGTTCCTAGGTTTCCATGACACTACATTCCTGGTTCTTTTTCTACTACTGTCTGACCACTCTGTTTTAGTCTCCTTTGCAGGATCATCATCCATGTGCTATCTATCCTCTGCATGTGTGTATATGTGGAAGGGGGCAGGAAGGAGGGTTTGTCCCAGGTATCTACCCTGTGTCATTTTCTTTATTCTCTGCAACTGCTGTCCCTTGATGATCTCAATAACTTCCACAGGTTCAACTATGACAGCTAGCCCTCCTCTCCCTCATGAGCTACAGTCCCATATCACCATCTGCCTACTGGATGTATCTACCTGGATGTCCTATGAGCTTCTCAACATGTCTCATACAGAACTTAATTGTTTTTCCCTCTAAGCACACTCTTTCTCACTAACCCCACACCCCTTGTACAATCAATTATCTAGTCTTGACTACTTCCTCCATAAACTTCCCTCTCCTCATGTGGCTACCACTGTGAATTAGGGCCTTTTTGCCTCTTTCCTGGATTACTATAGTAACCTGCCTGTTGGGACGCCATACTTTCAGTCTCTCCCCCTGCATTCTTGTCTTCCAAGCAGCTGCCCAATGGGTATACCTAAGAAACATGTATGAGAGGCATTTCACTTCCCTGCTCAAAAAGCTTCAGTGGCTCCCTTTTTTGCCTTGACTGACTGCAGGCTACTCTCCTGCATATATTCTCCATTTCAGTCAAACTGACCTGTTTGCTACTTTCTGTATTTGGCATTGCCCTTTCCACATTCTTGCAGAGGATATGCACCATGCCTAGGATGTTTCTCCTCCCACTTTGGCTTTGTGGAATCCCTTTCCCGTGAGACTTAGCTCAAGTTCTACCCTTCCAAAAGCCTTTCCCAGTTCTTGGTTATTAGTGTGTCTCTCCCTCAGCCCCTTGAAATTATTTTGTATTTACTGTGTATATATTTTATATTTATTTATCTTTATATATGTTGTTTTTCTTTAGTAGATAGTAAATTCTCTCAGGGCAGAGGCTATTTTGTCTTTGTCTTTCTGTCCTTGTTTAATACCGTGCCTGGTACTTAGTAGACACTTAATAAATGCTTATAGAATTGAATGCTTGTGAAATTCTGTTTGTCTCCTCAAGGAAAAGTCTGTTTTCTGCTCTATTGTTCATTGTGGTATGAGTCTGACCATCGAGTTCCCAAATGTTTTACTATCTGAATATAAGCATTCCAAGCTGGATAGCTTTATGAGTGACATGGGTTAATACAGTGGATGACTATCATCTAAAGACCAGCCTCACTTAATTTTCAGAGGCTCATGATCAGGTTGTCTGCAGGGTGATGAATTTTCAACCACAGCAACTCTAGAAGACCTTCTTCTGTGTGCCTTGGTGAAGGGAATGTCTCCTCCGGGGACATCACAGTATTGAAATAGGAGGATGAAGTCTATATGTACTCACATATATTATTCAAGCATAGTGAGTGATAAATGCAATTAATTGAATTTTTGTCTTAAATTTTAAAAAGAAACATAGTTTCAAGACAGTGGACATTTAAGAGTAGCATTTCTTTTCCTCTATTTTTTTTCTTGTTTCAGTTTTTACAGTGGACTTGACCAGTCAATCAACAAACATTTATTTACCATCTGCCGTGTTCCAGGCACTGTGTTAGGGACAGTCAAAAAAATGAAAAGCAGTGACTTTTCATTAACTACTTTTTTGTTCTATTTCCATGAAAATTAATTTAGACTTCAGTTCATTATCAGTAAATTTATTTTTTTTTCTTTGTGATATAACTGAACTACAGGAGGAAGATTTAAAGCAGTCAAGGTTAAATGTTATTTGTGTATGTATGTGTTGTGTGTGTATGTGTATAATTGTAATCTAGTGACAATAGTAGGGTTTCTAACTCAGTGATACATTTAACAGAGCCACAATGTGGCCCATCGCCTTTAGCGCTGCTTCTTTTAGAAAAATGCCTCTTATCTGTGCCCATAATAAATCTAGGAAGGTCTAGATCCCTCCCCCTCGAAAAGCTGTGCCAAAAAGGGAGCCCTCCCTTGCAAATATTGAAATGACTCCAAACCACAAGAACCACCACCACAGAAGCATCTGGGATTAACTTGACAGTTTCCTGCCAAGTATTTCTCCTCAGCCCTGACACCATCTCAACCAAGACTAGAGGTCCAAGTGAAAAATGCCTGACACAGAGCCAGCAAATTTACTTCATCTTTAAGTCAGTCTCAGCAATTGCACATGATTAAGCCACGCCTAATAACATTTCCCCAAAGACCAAGAAAAGTACTACTTGGCACTTCTCATTGTGTTCCTCCTGATGTCACAGGAATACAACTGGATGTAGCATCACCAGACCCACAGGGTTCTATTGGGTGGGGCCTTGGTTCCTGTCCTGTCCCCACCATTTTTCGTCACCTCTTTCATTATTGGTGCTTTTTGTTTGTGATGAATAATTTAAATCTTGAGATGGATAGAAATGCCATCTGGTTGAGCCATAGCTAACTGGTCAACGGATAAGACTGTTTAGGATCCTGTGCCAACATCTGTGAACCATAATTTTCCCCTTGCCAAATCCAGTTGTAGCCCGCCCTAATGCTTTCTGCACATCTGGATCAGTTCCATAATATAACAACAAGTCCCAAAGTGCAATAATGCTGAATGGATTAAAATAAAATCTAAAAAAGATGGCAGACCCTTTCAGTATTCCATAGAAACTATTCTGGTCTGTAATACACGTGCCCATGTTGTTAAGCTAAACTAATTGCACTTGAGTGTGCAGCCTTGTGATTCCAGGGTTAATTGAAATAGTCCACACATGATCAAGATGAATCAGATAGAGAAACCTTTTCTGTGGCCCACTAAAAAGCCTCCTGTATATATTCATTATGTATGGAACATTGTAACTTTCCAAATACCCTCTCACCAAGCCAATTTTTTTTTCTATGAAAGAACAGCCAAACCCCTGGCTCTGATTTATTTTTATTGATTTTAAACAAACTTACCACTTCACCATCCTTCAGCCCAGTGGAAAGTTATAGAAAATAACATATGAAGAGAAACTATATACTTCTTTGCATGAAGTTTACAGAGGCATTGGTTATGTACTTTTACTAGGAGAATCCTATAGTAACTAGACCTTATAGTAGGCCACCTTGGGTACGTAGTTGGTGAAGTGGATAGAGTTCCTGGCATCAAGTCAGGAAGACTCATCTTCCTGAGTTCAAATCCTGCCTCAGACACACTTACTAGCCATGTGACCCAAAGCAAGTCACTTTACTCAGTTTGCCTCAATTTCCTCATCTGTAAAATGAGCTGGAGAATGAAATGGTGAAATCATTTCCAGTGTTTTTGCCAAGAAAACCCCAAATGGTGTCATGGAGAGTTAGGCGTGATTGAAAACAACCAAACAAACTGGCCACTTTACACAAAACATCACAAAAGCATAAAATCCTTTCTTTAAGTAGTCACCTAACCCAGCATTTCTTCTCTGCATTCTTCCTACCTTTCCATCTCTGTTGAGCTTCTTCCATTTTATGTACTCTTCCATGAAATCTTAAAGTCAATATTATTTCTTCTTTGATAGTTGGTATGATGTAGAGACAAAACCATGGACCTAGAGTTGGGATACCTGAGTCTGCTACTTCTAACTTCAATCCAGACAATATCTATTAAATGCCTACTGTGTTCAAGACACTATGCTGGGTGCCAAGGATACAAAGACAAAAATGAAAAAAGAGTCGACCTGAAGGAACTTATATTTTATTGAACTTTTTATGAAATTTGTCTCTAAAAATCAAAGTAACTCAGATCAAAGTAACTGAGGGAATCATTGTCATAAACAACAAGAGAAACAAATCAATAACATGCTTTATGTCTTCCATTCCATCTGCCTTCTAGGCATCTCAAACTGGGTGTCCCATAGACATCTCAAACTCTGTATGTCCAAAGCCGAACTTAAGATCAGCAAGTCCTATCAGTTCTACTTTCATAATATCTCACACACACTGGCTTCTCTCCTCTCATCACCTCGCACCTGGACTACTACTGACCTGCCTCCAGTCTTTCCCCATGCCAGTCCATCCTCCACTCAGCTGTCAAATTTATATTCTTAAAAGACAAGTCTGACCATGTCACTGCAGCTATTCAGTAAACTCCAGTGGCTTCATATTATCTCCAGGATTAAACAGAATCTTGCTTGGCATTCAAAGCCCTTCAGAACCTGACCCTCTCCTACCTTTCCAGTCTTCTTATATCTTGCTTTCCGCCATCTGTCCTCTGAGCGTTTTCGCCAGCTGTCCCTCCATGCCTGGAATGTTCTCCCTTCCTGACTTTGACGCTTAGGCTTCCTTGAAGTCTCCACTAAAGTCCCACCTTCTGTAAGAAGACTTTGCCAGTCCTCCTTCATCTTATTTGCTTCCCTCTCAGATTATCCCCAGTTTATCCTGCATATATATTGTTCCTACATTTTTTCATGTCCCCACATTAGATGGTGAGCTCCTTTAGAGCTGAGAAACAAATTTTTTTTTTGCTTTGATTAGAAAAGTGCCTGGCACATAGCGGGTGCTGAATAAATGCTAGTTGACTCATTTATTGACTAATGTGAATAAAAAGTTGGAGGGAGGAGAGAACCAAAACAGGAGACTTAATTGTGAACATAAGCAAGTCATTTAACTTTTCTAGTTCCTCAGAGCCTCAGTTCTACCTTCACACTGTGGAAAAACAAAACCCATTACACAAATGTATAGTTAAGCTAAAGACATTCACACGTTGGTCATGTGTTAAAAAAACAAGCCTCATTCTGCACTCATTCTATCACCTTTCTATTTTGAAGTGGGTAGAATGCTTCATCATGAGTTCTCTGGAGCTATGATTGGTCATTGTAGCCCTGTGTATTTTGTTTTGTTCATTTAAAACATTATTCGGAGATGGGGTCTATCAGCTTCATCAGATGGCCAAAGGGAGTCCATGCCACAGAAAAGGTGAAGAAATGCAAGGCTAGAAGACCTCTAAGGCCCTTTCTGAAAATCCTACTATTCTAAACTCCCCCATTCTTAGATTCAGCTGATTACCAATTCCCTTCATTTTTAATCACATTATGTTTTTTTGGACATTGCTATAGTTATTTGGGATCTAAGCACCTAAGGGAGTATCATAGGACAAAGAGTTTCACTGCAAATCCTAGTTTCAGTCTCTAGCAACAATAGGTAGATTGTAGGAGATGAAGATAGGGTACTTTTAACTGATTCAGAGAATCCTGGTTTGTGACCAGTAATACACAACTTTTTTGAGGCAAGTTCATGATTCTCTTCTTTTAGGGGCAGACTCTTAGGAAGAGGACCAGTTCTGTTCTCAAATGATAGAGTATATCTGAAGGCTGTCTTTTGGGCTGAAGGAAAGCTTCAAATGATTCATTTTTGCAATTATTTGTTGAATGTTAAAAATCAGTGCTTGGGCTTAAATTCTGATGAATTCACTCCAATCCTACGTTTGGGTATTATAATATAAGATCATTAAGTAATTTTCCCTTCAAATCACTAAAAAGTCTGAAAAGAAATTAAAGTATTTTAGTCCATTAGGTTGGAGAGAAGAATTTTATGGATACCCACTCTTCCCTTTCCCTTTGTCCAGATTGATCACTAGGAGATTATAAAGAAAGAGGCTTTTGGGGTCAGTGGGATTCCATAGGGCTGCCTAGAAGAGGGAAGTAATGGAGAACAAAAATGTCTCTCATTCCTGATGTAGATGTCCATATTTAATGTGGTTAAGAATTCATTAGAGACAATCTGCTGTATTGACTAATGTGATATTTTAAACAAAAAAGATGAATATACTTAAAATAGTAAACCTATCCAGCCAACTATTTTTAGTTCAAATAATTATTTTATAATATTTTAGTTAATTGTTTTTTTTAACCTGACCGAAGATTTCAATATTTAGGAAGGGCATAGTGAGTAAACTCTTCCTATACCAATACAGACCTTCAGCTGCTCTGCAGTTTCTTCCTAGAGCATTTCCTGGAAATGCTGAGTGCTGACTTGCCTAGGGTTACAAAGCCAGTATGGGTTTGAGGCTGGTAGTCTAGATTCTGAGGCCGGCTCTCTAGCCTCTCAGTTTGAGGCTTTTTTTAATTTTTATTTTTTAATTTTTGGACAGAAGAGAGAATTTGAAGAATTAGGAAGAAGAGCAACCCAAAAAATAAAAGTTGTCATAAGATTTTTCACTAACCAACCAATAACTTATATACATGTTCTCTCAGATTTAATAAGAAGCTTTTTTTCTTTGTTTTGTTTAATATGCGATAGAGTTTGTGATTACTAAAAATTTCTCTGTAATTATTAATAGTCAGAAAATCTAAAGTGTTTCAAAGGTCTTCTTAACCAAGGACTAACTAAGAATTGTCTGTTCATTGCATTTAGTTACAAAGAAACTTCAAGGTAGCCTAGCATTGCAGGCCCCTTAGAAAACTAATAACCTTAAGAAATATTAATGAAATTCTTCTGGGTAATCAAGTTACCAGGCTTGAGGCGAGAAGACTTGATAGGCAATGGAAGTGAGCAGAAAATTGATAGATTAACAGGAGTTAAATATACACATATAATAACTTGTGCACAACTTTTACCCCAAAGTAAGTATTTCTGATCATTTTGAAATTCTCAAACCAGAGAACTTAAGTAATACAGTAAGTGACACCTGGTCTAAGAATAACAGTCAGAAATTCCAGCTGGAAAGCATCTGTTTCCTATGCCTCTTCACTCTCTCCCCCCAAAAAGTGGCTAAGTTCACTGTAAACTAAAATGAATTTCATGTGTCAGTGCCAATGTTATACGAAGAAGGTTTCAAACAGGTGGCGCAGTAGGTTAGTGCTAGACTTAGAGTCAGAAAGACTTGAATTCTCCTCAGATACCTATTAGCTTTGACTCTAAGTCACATGGGCCTCATTTTTATCATCTGTAAAGTGGGGATAATAATAGCACCTACCACACTGTGGTTATTTTGAGGATCAAATGAAATAACATGTGTAATGAACTTTGCAAACCTTAATGCACTATATCAGTTCCAGCTATTGTTATTAATAATCTCTGAAAAAACAACTACATAAAGAAAAAAAAGCCTGAAAGGTATGTATTACTCTTGTGCCATAGTGGCATTGAAGGAGTTTTACTGTATTTGCTTTAGTTTAATTCCATTTAGATATAGTTGCCAAAACTAAATTGAGAGGTGTAGTGTAAAGTGCACTATATTTGAAGTTGGAGCATCTGTATTCAAGACTTAACTCTGAATCACCTCTTTCTATCTAGGGGATTGGAACAGCTAACTTGTGAAGTCCTTTCCAGCTCTAAAATACACTATCTTGCATCCAAATTGTGGAGAAACAATATTACTTTTTATATAAGTAGAACCTGTGATTCCATCAGCAAAGGGAACTCTCTCAACAGATGCAAATCAGAGCACAACTCCCTAAACTTAGTAGAACAGTGCTGAGGAGTTGCCTCAGGTGCAAGGAAGTGCACTACATTGACCTGGGATACAAGGCTAGTAAATGTCAAAAGTCTGATTTGACCTCAGCTCCTCCTGTCTATTAATAACTAGCAATAATCGCAAGCAAAGTGGGACTTTTGGTTGTCTTTTGTTTTGGAATGCTTCTCATCACTAAGACAATCAAGTGCCTTTGAGTCTTGCCTTTGTTTCTAGAAAGGCCCATACTCTTTTGCTAATTAGGTCACAAGAGGTGTAAAGCCCTCAGGCCCTGAAAAAAGGTATATATACTCTGAGATTAGCATTTTGCTTGGGGCTTACTCACTGGAAAAGTGTCATATGATTTGACCAGCTGAGACTCTGGGTAGCCATTGAAGCCCTCTGGCTTTGAAAAACCCAGATGTTAGTGCTTCTGTCTCTAGTAACTATGTATGTAATGTCTTGTACAGACAGTTAGAAGCCTGTCTGCTGATTTGTGTTATTTTGCTCTGTTTATATATTTTCTACTTGTAATTTCTGTTTTTGTTTTCTCTGAAGTTCAGGGTGCTGACTTTTTGCTTGAACTAAGTGAATGATGTATGTATGTTTAATTAAAGTGATATTGTAAACCCCTTAAAGTTGCTTTCCTTAGAAAAGCAGATCAAAGAACTTGTGCTAGCAGCCCTCCTGTGTGCTGGTGTTATTGGTCTTACACAGCCACAGTAGCAGCAAGTAGCATTGTTGTTACATTTGCTTTTCCATTTATATTGGTCACTAGTTATACGTCCATCTCTTCATGTTCTGAATAGCACTGAAACTGCCATTGAGATAAGTACTCTTGAGGTATAAAATTGCCAGTATAATCAGAAAAATTAAAAATGGAACATTGCTTTAATGAGTGGTATCATCTCATAAAAAGAGGTGGTGATTTCTCTTCTTTGTTGGAGATCATTTAATAACAGGAGGCACCCATCTTCCAAAGTTATCTCAAAGTGTAGTCCTCTCACTCTTGAAAGAGGTTGTGATTTCTCTCCTTTACACAGCTTCCAAGGTTATCTCTTGGAGGGAAATCACAACCTCTTTCAAGAGATGATACCTCTTTTTTAAGCTTGCTGTTACTGTTTTTTTCTTACACTTAATCCCAATCCTGTCCACTCACATTTTTGTACATTTTTGTTACCTTCTCAGAGGAGCTGTAGAACAGGTCCTTGACTTAGGTATTCTGTAGGAGAGAAGGTGCTGGAATAGCTAATAGGTGTAGTAGCCAGGGGAGGTTTTCTCTCTGGAATCTGACCAGAGATGGAAAGGTTGAAGAGATGGAGAGAAGTGACTGGAAAGTGAATTTCATTTTTAGAACTTATCCTGGATGATAGGTAAGGGTAACTACTAATTATACTAGGCCTTTGGCAAAAATTATAATTATGTCTGAAACACAGATAAACTAGAGCATAAGAAGATCATGCCAATTAAAAAGGAGGGAGAACCCTTGAAAAAGTTAGGAAAGACTGCTAATGGAGTAAACCCTACCTAGGAACCTCCATCCCAGTGGCCAGACCCTCATAACAGCATACAGAGAGGGCAAATAGGTGGTTTGCTACAGCAGTTAGCTCCAAGACATGGCAGCAGAAGCCAGAAAAATCAAAATTTCATCTCCAGCAAATAAGGGGGTAGAAGGGCATTGCACAGGGGGTAGATTTTCTGGTAACCTACAGAAGATAGATCCGTTTTTCTGTCATCACTATGTAATAACTAAATGTACATATAATGCAAGTTGGTCTCCCTGGAAGACCTTGAGAAGAATGTAAAAAGGCTGGATGGAACAGACTCTGGAAGGAATACTAAGTGTTCTTTGACAGAACAGAGGAAGTACTGATAAAGTATAAAAGTATCTTAAGAGGCACATACTTGTGTTCAGGATCCTAGAAGGTAGGAGGATTTGATGTAGAGAAAGAAGGGGGGGTGGAAATCCTCTGAATTTCTGGAGTTACCAAGTAAGTATGAGGCTTTTCTTCAGCAGAATGAAGACTTTCAGAGGATGACTCAACTTCTCCTGCTTCTAAGAGTGAGGTTGAGGACCTACAGGTTCTTTCTGATAGAGGTCAGAGGAAGAAGAAATACATTAAGGCAGTATTGGTGTTCCTGCCAACTTTGTAAGAAGGATTCTAAAGCCATATTTCAGCTTGGTAAAAATAACAAGGAAGTATATTGTCTTCTTGGGGATCGTATCTGGAATGCAGAAGCCTCCTGATATTTGCCAAACCTAATGAGCACAACTCATTTTTGATACTTCAACAGATGATATCACAAGATAGAACCTAGAAAAGAATGACCTTAGGAATGGTAAGGGTAAGATTTTCATTACTTTTATCAGTTGAAGGTAGGAATTTCAGAAGAGAAATGAAGGTTTTGGAAGTAATCAGCAAAGGTATAAAAAGATGAAGTTTTAGCTTATGATTTGGATTTTGTCATGACTTAAGTTTTAGAGATGATGTGTGCTTGGCAAGGCATGGAGTTTATCTCATGAGTACTGGTAAACATATTTGCCTGGAGATATGTGAATCTAATCAAGGAATCTTTGAATGGGTATTTTTCAGTTCAAAGAGAAAGCTAGGTGGCACAGTGGATAAAGCTCTGGGCCTGGAGTCAGGAAGATGTGAGTTCAGATTTGACTTCAAACACTTTAGCTGTGTGAACCTGGGCTAGTTACCTAAACTCTCTCAGCGTCATTCTCCTCATCTGCAAAAAGGAAGTAATAATAGCATCTACCTCCCAGGGATGTTGTGAGGATCATATGAAATAATATTTATAAAATGCTTAGCACAGTGCGTGGCACATAGTACATGTTATGTATGTGTTAACTACTATTACTACTATTCACATCATCATCATTTGAGATTTCCTGAAATAATAAATACATATTATATATATATATATATGGAATATATATATACATATTATACATATTAGATATATACATCTTGTACATATTAGATTGATATATATATCAAATATATATAAATCATATATATATCAAAATATATATATGAACCAAAAGGACAGTGTGATAGAAAGCATTTGGGTAGAATCAATGGACAGAGAAAGAGAAGCTCTGTTTTGGTGGATGAAGCCATCAGTGGAAAAATCAGATTTGCAGGAGGCAAAATTGGGAGGGATGGGCCCTTGTATAATTGTATGACCTCTAGAATCCCTGAAAAATCCCCAGATTTTATGATTCTGTGGTTCATACTGAGCTCTCTGCTTAGTATATAGTAAAGGCACAGAGTCTCCCAGGTTATTTCAGGCATCTGTGACTATAGGCATATAAATATCTTGTTGGAGAAGTGTGAAAGTTGCCACTTTTACTCCTACTGAATGCTATGTCATGAAAACTCAAGGAAGTGTCATTATTAACTACCTACTTCACATACCAAGGAAGCTATGTGAAAGAGAAGTGAAAAGAAAAAGTAGGTTTAAAATAAGTAGTTGATATGATTAAATTGATTTAGTTAGTGATCATGAATAGCAAAGAAGTTACCAGGTTTAAGTACTGAAGTAGCCCCCTGTGATTTGGTTTTCACATTTCTGTTTACTTTTGGAAATTAGGGTGTTGTTAGAATCATACAATAGAATGGCAGAGCTGGAAGGGTCTTGGGGTGTTTTATTTTATAACAGCCACCTCATTTTCCAAATAAAGAAACGAAAGTTTCCAAAGGTGGACTTCTCAGTATCACATAACAACGGTGGTTTTGGGTTTTTTTGGTTTTGTTTTTAGCAAGGGCTAGAACATAGGTCTTCTGAATCCAGCTCTGGTGCCCTTCTCATTGAAACAAGCATATTCATTTGCAGAGGATTTTCATTCATATACACTAAGGGAAATAGAGACATATAGTCTTCCTCCGATAGCTGGAAGATCTGGTCATTGAAATGTTCTTTTTACTTTTTCTTTTTTTAACTTGAGGGTTAAGCATAAAGCATCCGTCTCACACTTTGTTATAAATACTTCTAACGTGTAATAGACTATTTTCCTGCTTAGTTCATTCAGAACAGCGAACTTAACTGTGGTTTCTTTGATTATAAATGTTCTCCAGTGCAAACTCACCGTCATTGTGAATATTAGTACTCATTTTAGAGTAATGTGGGACGGACATACAAGGTGAATGAGATTGATCTGATAGTGTACTATTACTAGGGCATATAATGGGTTTTGTCTTAGTTTTTAAACTAAATCCCTATTATTAACTTGTTTTCCTTTCTGTAATGGCATAGAATCTGGGTTTGTTATGGATACTTTGATTTTGGTTAATCGAGTTTTAGCTTATTGAGAATATTAAATTTCAGTTCTCACATCCAAAAAAATTTATTTTAAAATCTGTATGGAATATTTAATAAGTGTAATATTCAACATAAAAAAGTATTTCCATGTCTTTTAATTCTAGCAAATAAATGTCTAGTCAAGTTGTATATAGTATGAATACAGATATTGTGAATCTCTAATAGTAAATAAATGAGAATTCTAAAAAGGCTACTTCATTGTATCTAGGCTGGGAAATGCAAATTAAAACAATTTTAAGGTTCTTTTATAAAAAAGGACACTGATAATTGTTGAGGAAGCTTTCAGAAAACAGACAAAATTATGCAGCATTGTTGGTGGAGCTGTGAATTGGTTCAGTGATTCTAGAAAGCACTTGAGAAATATTCCCCCAAAAGGCACTAAACTGTGCATATCCTTTGATGTGTTAATACCATTGCTACACATATACCATAAGGAGACAAACAAAGAGAAAACGTCTCATATATACAGAAGTATGTATGGAAACTTTGTTGCAGCAAAGTGTTAGAAACTAAAAGCATGTATGTCACCTGGGAAATGGATGAATAAATTTTGACATTGATATTAATTAATATAATAGTATATTCCTTTGCCATAAGAAATGAAGGGATTCTGAGGAAGATTTGTATGAACTGAGGCAGAGCACAGTAGTAGAACAAATAGAATGGTTTGTACAGTGATCAATCCTTTTTAAACATAAGCACTCTGGTCAAAACAATAACCAACATGAGTCCAGAGGACCAATGATGACTCACACTTACCCTCTCTTGACAGAGAGATGATGGCCTAGACATGCACAGTGATACATACGTTTTCAAACATGGCCAATGAATGAATTTATTTTGCCCTGACTGTGCTGACTTTTTACAAAGGAGGGATATTTTTTGAGGGGAAAATAGGAAATATTGGAAAGGGAAAGGTCAGCTAGTGATAGTAGTACCCAAAAGAAAGAAGAATACTAATGAAGCATTTTAAGGAAATTTATAGAAGACAACGGAAAGAGATTCAGAGAGCAACAAAGATAGCTGAATCAGCATTGAATTTAAGTGCTGAATTTAAGTATATGCATAAGGAGTATCCAGTGAGATTCTTGATTCCACATAAAATTATCTTTTGTTTGTTTCTTCTTTGTATGTATGTGGAACATCTTCATTTGGAATTTATTGCATCTCCTTAAACACTTGCTTTGCTGGTATTGGTCAAGTTCAGAATAACAACAACAAAGAAATCCTAAAAAAATACACTAAAAGAATCATTACTGTTTTTAAAACGATGGTGCCTCTGCCTTCACTAAGTTTAAAATCTACTGAGGATGACTGCAATGGTCACTAATATGCATAATATATAGTATTGATTGTGATTTCAGTGAAGAAGATGTCAAAACATAAGAATGTTTGAGAAGGAAGGATTTGTGTTTTTCTATCTGTGTTACTTTAAGCAAATTACTAAACCTCTTTGGACCTTAGTTTCCTTATCTGAAAAATGAAGTTACTGGACTAGATAATCTCTAAGGTCCCTACTATCTATAAATCTTATGAACTACATAGTCCATGAATTTCACTTGGGGAATCAGTTGGAGTAGGTGGCTTGAAATGAACCACCTCAGAAGAAAAATACTTTGAAGTACTAATTAGAAAAGACCAGATGAATTAATCTGGAAAAATACATTGGAGCCACTCTGGGGAGCTTTAAATGAATTTATATTTTATCCTATAGACAATAGACAGATATTGAAAAAGATTAAGGGGAAGGTCATTGTCTTATTTTCTATTAGGAAAAATATTTTGGAAGTTGTGTGAAGGACTCAGTCACAAATAATTGTTCCAAATCTTTGCACATGACAGAAGTTATGTCACTAGCTCTTAATATGCCTACATCACCAGAAATTCTATTATTTCTTCTAATTTTTTTTCAGATTTAAGATTACTGTCAAAACAGATGTAGTACCCAAATACATCTTTCTTTTGTTTTTCGTACTTTTTTAAAATAAATTTTACTACTGACCTTTGTTTTTCTATCATATATATGTCCCACCATATTCCTTCTATTCTGAGAACCATCCCCAATAATAAAATACAAATAAAAGGGGAAAAAAATTATTCCAAACTAAACAATAAATCAAAAAATTCTTATATACCCCTCTTTCCCCACTTTTAAAAAGGAGTGAGGGGAAGTACCTTCTTCTGTTCCTTCTAGGGGGCCAGGCTCGGTCACCATAATTTTGTGATGTTGTTTTGATTTTTGTTATTGCTCTTTCTATTACATTGTTTAGTCATTATGTGTATTCTTTTCCTGGTTATGATTACTTTGTGTCATATAAGTCTTTCTGTGCTCCTCTATATTCACCATGTACATCATTTCTTACAGCACAATTATTTCTTCTTGTATTCACAGTGGGCTTAGTCATCTCCCAATTGATGAGTATCTTTTTTAATTTCTAGGGTTTTGGGGGGGGTTGCTACCATAAAAAGTGCTGCTATGAATATTAGATATTTATTGAACCTTTCTTTTTGTTATTTCTCCACCATCTTCATTTAACATTTATTGCATCTCCTTAAACATTTGCTTTAGATTAAGAACAAAAGAAGATAGCTTATTTCAGACTCATTCTCTTACCTCTACCCTATCTGTATGCTTCCACTTCATACAATTGGACAAATTCAATATCCATCAACATTTTTGTTTATAATTTGTCTTTTATAAATACCGTTGTCTTCATTCCTCTGGACTAATGTCTAACCATTCAGATTCTGGCTTGGCAATGAAGTCTTCCTCCCAAGCAAGTCAGCTAGGTGGAACAGTGGTTACAAACATTTAACCTGGAGTCAGGATGACCTGAGTTAAATGTGGCCTCAGAACTTATTCCTTGTGTAATCATGGGCAAATCACTTAATCTCTCTTTAGTCTTCTAATTTTTAAAATGGAGATAAAAATAGCATCTACCACCCCAGTGTTGTTGTGAGGATAATATAATAGTATATTTGTAAATTGCTAAGCAAGTCTTAACATGCTACAGATATGCTAGCTTTTATTACTGTAATTCTTCTAGCGAAAATTTTCTGTCTATGTTTCTTATTATCTTCTTTCATTGTACTAAAAGTTCACACTGTTAGCCAGTCAGCTAAGGCAGATACAATGAGGGCAGAGACTGGGCCAATAGGCTATTCTGCTTTTCTGATTTAGCAGTATTTGTCTAGATTAGCTGAAAAACTTTGCTTCATTAAATAATTTCATAGAATGAAAAGATGTACTGTCACAACTTGCACTGTTCCATTCCTACTCAAATAATTTTCCCCACTGTGTAGCTATTTTACTTCCGGAGGATTTGACATCAACAGAATAACAGTAAGGACACTAAACTGTTTGGCACTGTGCAGATTTGAAATAGGAGTTACCATTCTTGTTTCTATAATGTTTTTAGGTCATCTCTTGACTTTAAATTTAGCTGCAGAGACAGGGCATCCAGGTATCATAGGCACAATTGTTCAAAACCTCAAAGCACACTTTTCACTACTTTCACATTGAGATATGTGTGTCTTATACCTTGAAGTGAGCAATTAGGGTCAAATCAAATCTCCTCTAACCAACTCAGCTTTAATAAAACTTTGTAACCTAATAAACAGTTAATGTCTGGTCAGAACCCAAGGGGGAATTTAGAATTTCAAAGACAAGGTTAGAGATTCTGTTGGCAGGCATCACAGATTACAACAGCTTCTACCGAAAGAATTGGAGAAGTAAAGGTTAGGAGAATTAAAGTCTTTGAAGAGAAATACTTTGTCTTTATAGGTGTGAAGTTCAAAACAATGTATAACTACTGTTAATTGTTCAGCGTTGTAGTATGTTAAAAATGATCAGGCTAGCAAAAATACTCAACTTAGGCTATTGGAAATTATTGGAATCAGTGAAAGTTATAGACACTCAGACTTTTTTCATGTTATTCTTATCTCATATAACTTTGAATATAAAAGTTCTATTGTACATAGTTTTGCTGACAGAATATTGAGATGAAATCTATCTAATGAACTCCTTATGTAAGTAGTCTCTAATAATGATACTACATGTGCACCTTAGAGTTTATATTCCTTTGTAATGTATCCAGCACTGAGTGCTAAATGTTGAGTAAACCATAATCATCCTCTACCTTCAGATTTTGTAGACTTTTCCTCTCTGCTGGTTCATTGCCCCCTGCCTACAAATACACAACTTCCCTGAAAACGTATTGTTTTGTGGGGAAAAGTCTTTGCTTCTTTATTCCATTCTTCTAAGCTACTGTCTTGTTCTTTTTCCTCTTATACTCAAACTTCTTAAGTGAGTAGCCTCCATTTAGTTCCTGTTTCGTCTTCATTCAATCCCTTAATAGGTATGGTCCTTACCACTTTATTGAAATTGAATTCTCTAAGCTCATCAGTGAATCATTGTCAATTGTCAGTCAAACAGCCTCTTTCTAAACCTAGTTCTCCTTGAACTTCCTTCAGCATTTGACCTTGCCGACCTTTAAACTTCCTTCTCCCTTGACCTCCGAAACACCTGGTACTCCTCCCTGTTTATACCAGTTCTCCTCATCCCTCTTTGTCCATTCCTTCTCTTCCTCCTTTGCTGACTCATCTTCCTACACCACTCCCTTTTATGTCCTCTCCACTTTTCTTTTCCCCAGAAAACTCAACTATTCTCTGGGTCTTAACAATCACCTCTGGATCTCTTACAATCACATATCTATAATGTTTGGTGCGTCTGATATTATTGAACTGCCCCCATGATGTTTACAGAATCTCTTATCGTTAACCTCAAAGTCGCCTTATTCTAAGCACTTACTATTTCATACTTGTAATGTAACTGCCTCCTATCCAGTACTCCAGTCTCAAGTCTTGTTCTCCCTAATCCATTCTGCGTATCACCATCAAGCCAATCTTCCTAAAAAAATGCTGCTCAAGAAACTCAGTGGTTTCTTATCTACAGAATAAAGTTTATATTTCTTAATTTGATCTTCCAAGACTACGTGATATTGCCCTAAGCTACCTTTCTAAATTTAAATCCTCTTACTCCATCAAATGAACTCTTTAAACAAATATGCCCACTATTAGGTTAATAGTCCATGGCCTTGCCTGTTTCTAGACCTCCTTTGTTCATGCTGGGCATTCTGCTTGGAAAGCCCTCTTCAGTTAAATTCTGTCTCCTATTGATTTCCTAATTTCCAAATTCAGTAGCCTTTTTTTCCAATCACCGTTCTTCTTTATCTCTTTACAAAACAATATAACTCCTTCAACGTTTATCTGAAGTTTGTAAACTCTTGAAGCCTTCTCTGTGGTCTTTTCATCCCATGTGCCCTTTCTCTGTTTGGCTTTTAATTATATGTTGTACTAAAAACAAATGAATGGCATATGTAAAATGCTTTGTAAATTGTAAATGTCACCCAGTAATCATCATCATCATCATTACCATCATTACCATCACCATCATCATCATCATCATCATCATCGCCATCACCATGGTTCCCTCTCACAAGCCTCCCTTGCATCCTGTTCTTTTAGCCTAAGGATCAGAATGTAACTTGGAAACTTCAAGATTTGGTACAGTTTTAATGACCACTTTAAAAATTCAATTTAATTTGTTCATTCTTGCAGAGAGCTATAGAAAATGAACTATCAGCCTTAGGCACATATATATACAATTTCATTTTTTTCCTTCACTTTAACGCATCCCTCCCAACAACACAAAACCTGTTATTTTCTTACCCTGAGGAATCATTCATTAAGATATGCACCTGACTTAGGCCATAGAAATAACCCCATTCTGGAAGTTCCTAAACCTCTTCCCTTAATATTACTATATTTGCCTAATCCTCTTCCTTTTTCTCCCTCTTACTCTTTTTTGCTCCAGATGGAACCTTTGAGGTTTATTTCTTTAGTTAAAGTAGATTTTCCAGATACTCTTTGGACAGTATCTAACTTGTTCTTACACTGTGATCCTTAAAAATGTGCTCCTTAAATGAAACTTCCATGTACTTAGGTTGTTCTCAATTACTTAATTGTCTTTGTTCAACATACTTCCCATTTAGACCATTCCCTACAACCCCTAACCCTGGTGCTACTCAAGATCTCAATGCTATCCCAAAAGATTTTATCTTCTTGTGTCTGATAAGAACTTCATTTTAATTTATCATTATTTCTTGAAGAGGAAAAGGGGGAGCATTCCAGATGTAAGGGATAGCCAGGACAAAGATATGGAAACTGGAAATGAAGCCTTTTGTGTGAGGAGTAACAAGTAGGCCAGCATGGCTGGACATTCAAGTTCATGGAAAGGGGAAATTTGTAAGAAGACAAGAATGGTAGAAAAGGAATAAGTTGTAAAGAGCTTTTTTAGATGCCAGACAGAAAAGTTCATATTTGATCCTAGAGAAAGTAGGAAGCTGCTGATATTTATTGAGTATGGAGGAGAGGGGTGATAGAATCAGAACTGTGATTCAGGTAAACAACTTTGGCAGCAGTTGTGTGGAGGATGAATTGAAAAAGAGAGAGACTAGAGACAAAAAGACCAACTAGTAGTCTATTATAATAGTCCAGGTGAATAGTGATAAGAATCTGAACTGGTATGGCAACTTTGTGAGCAGAGAAGAGGGACAAATGGGGAGATATAAATGATAATATCTGACAACTGCTTGGATGTATGGCACGAGTGAGAATGAGGAGTCAAGGATGACATTGAGGTTTCATGCCTGGGTGATTGGTAGGGTAGTAGTGCCCTTGACACCACAGGAAATTTTAGAAGAGTGGTAGGTTCCCCTGACCCCATTCCCAGGAGCCAGTGACAAAGATAATGTATTTTATTTTGGCTACATTGAGTTCTAAATGCCTATGGACATCTGTAACGACAATGCTACTTGCCGCTACTGTGGCTATGTAAGGCTAATAACACCAGCACAAAGAAAGGCTGCTAGCACAGGTTCTTTGATCTGTTTTTCTAAGGAAAGCAACTTTAAGGGGTTTACAATCTCACTTTAATAAAACACACATATATCATTCACTTAGTTCAGGGGAAAAAGTCAGCACCCTGAACTTCAGAGCAAATACAAACAGAAATTACAAACAGAGAAAATAACACAAATCAACAGACAGGCTTCTGTCTGACCATAGCAATATATACATAGTTACCAGAGACAGAAGCACCAACATCTGGGTTTTCAAAGCTGGGGGCTCCTTAAAGGCTACCCAGAGTCTCCACACCAACACTCTTCCAATGAGTGAGCCTCAAACAAAATGCTAACCTCAGAGTATATATGCACTTCTTCAGGGTCAGAGTGCTTTACACCTCTTGAGGGTTTCACACTTCTCATGACCTACCTAGCAAAAGGGTGCGGGACTTCCTATAAACAAAGACAAGACTCAATCAAAGTCATTTGATTGCCCCAGTACTGAGAAAACAAACAGAAAACAAAAGACAACAAAAAGTCCCACTTTGCCCTTACAACATCCCATTGAAAAGGTCCAATAGGAGTTCAAAATGTGGAAACAGAGGTGAAAAGAGTTACTAATGCTGAATATGTAGATCTAGGAGTCGTATACACAGAAATAATAATTGATTACAAAGTAAGAAGTAATGGAGAGAAAAGGGATAAGAACCTAGGATGGAGCCTTAGCTACACTCATAGTAGGTGGGTATGACTTGGAGCAGAGGAGACTTAGAGGAGGAATCAGACCAGGAGGCGAAGATGGTCAACAGTGTCCAAAACGGGAGAGAGGTTAAGAATGCTTGCTTATAGAGAGGACTCAAGAAATTCTCTTCTGTTTATGAAATAAATACTTTTTAAAATATTGTGTGAAACATGCTTGTTTAGTTATTTCATAAATTGTAAAGAATATTTTATAGTAGTATTAGTATTAGGAAAACATCTCCTTTGCATTATCTGATTTTAATCTTTGGATCATGTTTATGGCTTCATTCTGGTACTAATCACACTCTGCTGTGCAGAATGTATCATTCATCAAGAAATGAAGGGTTTTTCACCCATTTACTATTATTTCTTACATTTCTGAATATCTTACCAAAATTGTGAATAATAATATAGTGATTTAAGTATGCAAATGAATTTGACATATTGATGTTATGTACGTATATATGTGTGTTTATGCATGTAGTATGTGTGTGTGAATAGTGTTGAAAAATGATAAAATAAGCTATAATGCAAAGAAGATAAAACCTCAATAGTTTGAATGGTTAGCCAAGAATTAATCATAGTTCTCTTGACATAGATAATAATAATATGAGCACTAGAATGGATTAACATCTTTATGAAGAGAAAGAGATTTTAAAATATTTCATTCAGAATTATAACAACAAAATGTTGATAATTGAGACTTTTGGAAACAAAATGGTAATTCTGATATAAACAGTGGTGTTAAGCATCTTTATCTTTGGGTATTATTTTTACTAAAGAAACCATGTTGTAAATTGTACTTCGCACACCTCTAACATTGCTACTATTAACTAGCACTCATCTATATATAATAATTTTTCCCTACCAGAAGTATATATTGGATAAAAGAAAATTCCATTAATATACAAAAATTAATCAAAATTATTGTGCATTATAAATCAGAAAAGAAGCTGGCTATGCAAAATGTATCTTATGTTATTATTGAAATTAGACAAAGCATTCCATTTGCTTTATAATGGGTATCAGTTGAAACATTACAGAAGTTAAGGGACTTTATACTCCAATATAAAATAAATATATCATTTTTATGAAGAGGAATGGGAAATAATTTTTTGCTTTTAAAAATCAAAGTCACTTATAAATACATGAGTTAATAACATGATTCTTAATGTTATTTAAATCAGTGTACTTTGTCAACATAAGGAAATATGTGGAAATATAATTTTGTGTGATGTCCAGGCTTCTAATTGAACACTATAGTTAGAAATGAAATAATATCTTATTTTTAATGTTAGTGATTTAAACTACACCTTCAGTTAGTATTTGATTTGATGAAATTTTGAAGATGTGAAAAAAACATTATTAATATGAAGAAAAATATGACAATCCCTATATATTATGTAGAATGCCAATAAAATCTTAATTTGAATATTTACAAAAATGCTTAACAAACTTATAATTTTCACTCAAATGAAAGTACTTATAAAGGTCAAGTGCATTTTCAAAATGTCTTTATCCTGGTCAGTCAGGTCACCCCACCCTTTTTAACTGCTTGGAATTCCAGCAGTAACAAGCATCACCTAATTTTGACCAGAGTTTCTAAGCCATATTGGAGAAATTCCCTTTGAATCTGGTCTGCAGATCCACAGTAGAGCCCTTACTGCTTCTAGGCAACCCTTTAATCCCATTATTATTGGCTCCCTATCTCTTTCCCAATGATGTTCCCAAACCTTTTTTTCCTCTTTGCTTTAATTTCTTATCTCTCCATGCCTCCACACTCAACAGAAGTCTTCGACTCTTACTTTAAGGTCAAGTCCATCTGTAAGCAAACTCACATGTCCTCACCCCAGCACCTCAAAAGCTCATCCTTTCATTTCTAACTGCTCTCATTTTAAGGAGAAAAAAACATCCCTTCTCTTTTATATGATTAATACTGTAACCAACGCCTGTGATTGAATACCTTTTCCCCTAATCCCCCTAGTTATTACAGCTTTCTTTTCCTCTTCAAATGCTCTTGTATTTCTGTATCTATATAGATGTTCCATCCTTTAGTAGAATGTAAGCTCTTTGCAGACAGAGACCCAATTTGTTGTTGTTGTTGTTGTTTCGCTTTTGTCTTTGTATCCCCCATTTCCCTGGTCTCTTCCATATGCCTTATACATTCACTTGTTGTTGTTGAGTCCTTTCAGTGTTCAACTCTTTGTGATCTCATTTGGGGTTTTCTTGGCAAAGACTGAAGTGGTTTGCCATTTCCTTCTCAAACTCATTTTACAGGTGAGGAAATGGAGACAAAATGGGCTAAGTGACTTGCCTAAGGTCACACAGCTAATAAGAGTCTAAGGCCAGATTCTAATTGGGAAGATAAGTCATCCAGACTCTAGTCCAGGCACTCTATCCACTGCACCACCTAGCTGCCCTTGTTTGAAAAAGCCAGCCTGGATTTTATTAAGTAGGTTATACCATGGTAACCTCATTTCCTTTTTGGGTAGCATTACTAAACTGATAGATGTGGGAAATGCTACAGTCATAGTTTATCAAGATTTGTTTCAACAATCTGGCTAGCAGCTGTTGTGGGGGTGAAAGACCAACACAAGCCCAACAACAAGAATGCTGCCAAAGCCCAGGTTCTTTTGATCTGCTTTACTAAGGAAAGCAACGTTGAGGGGTTAACAGGTTTACTTTAATTCGGCATACAAATACCATTCACTTAGTTCAGGGGAAAAAGACAGCACCCTGAACTTCAGAGCAAATACAAACAAATTACAAACATCAACAGACAGACCAAATATAATTCATAGTTGCCAATGTCTACGTTCAGCCCGGGAGCTCATAACAAGGGCTGGCCCAGAGTCACGTGCCACCATGGCTATGGGAAAGAGCTCCGAAAAAGAGAAAGCCAACCCCTAGTTTTATATCTTTTTCAGGGTCAAGGGTGAGTCGCATGTGTGACTCACCCACGTGACCTAAAATAGTCACAAAGAGGCGACTTAAACGCACGTAGTCTAAAAGCCTGATGTCCCAAACATGTCACTCAAGCCCGTGTGTAAACTAGGCCCTCCCCTAAGGCAAGAAGGTCACCAAGGACTCCCAATCTAATCAAGGAAACAAAGGCCAAACTCTTTAAGGGCACTTGGTTGAACTGAGTGCTAAGAGCCCATTTTGTTTGCCAACACAAGATTTTTAGGAAGAATTTGATAAATTTTCTCATACTGTTTTGGAGAAGAAGATGAAGATGTTAAGATTGGATCATAATAATTAAATGGATTTGGAACTGTTTGGATAGCCAGATTCTTAGAGTCTATTAGATCCTTCAACTGGAAGTCATATAACATGGAGTGAAGAACCTTAATCATCCTAGTAACCTCTCCAGCTTGCCAATATCCTTATTAACTGTACTGCCTAGAATGAATATATTTCAGAAACACATGAATCTTTATGAACTTTGATTTAGTTATTGTTATTAATGTTGTTATTATCTATTTTTCAAAGCAAATTACATCTGTAACTTGATGATAACAGGAATAACATGCACAAAATTGAAAGTGCCAAGTTAGTAACAAAACTGGATTTCACTCAACTTAAGTGAAGTATTAGTTGAGTTTGGAGAACTCTTTCTATCCCATATATTTGAATTATTAGCATATTAAGTTAATTTCACATCAAAAATCACATGAAAAAGAAAATAACTTCTTGATTGGAAAATTTGTTGTAAGCTTATCTCAGGTCCAGTTCTATTGTATAAATACATGTCCTGGATTAAATGAATGTTAAGCACCAAGCTAACAAACTTTTTTTTTGTTTTTAACAAATATTATTTTTCAAGGAATCACTTAAAATTCCTAACACTTACTTCAACACTTAATTACCTCAGTGATCTGTGATCTCATCAGGCTCAGCACATCTTTGTGAGTACTACGCAATGACATAGGCTCCTTTGTAATTTAGTGGAAGAGCTTCAGAGGTTTCTCTGACCAAAAGTTTCATCACTGTGTTAGGCAGTCTGGTGATGGGTCTTTCCACACTTCACCAGACTGGTCCACAGATGACAATTAGACAATCTGGAGAAATAGAGCTTGAAGCTTTGCCCAGTTTGTGAAACTATGCCAGAGTTTATTCTGCCAGCATAGCCTTTGAGAACCTAGGGTCACTTTCTTGCTAAGAGGAAGCACCAGATTAGAGTGTTGGCAGAACACTGAATACAATATAAGTGCACTGAATCTCTTTTTTATTTATTAATTTATTTAATATATTTAGTTTTCAGCATTGATTTTCACAAGAGTTTGAATTACAAATTTTCTCCCCATTTCTATCCTCCTGCCCACTCCAAGATGGCATATATTCTGGTTGCCCTGTTCCCCAGTCAGCCCTCCCTTCTGTCACCCCACTCCCCTCCCATCCCCTTTTCCCTTACTTTCTTGAAGGGCAAGATAAATTTCTATGCCCCATTGCCTGTGAATTTTGTTTCCTAGTTGCATGCAAAAACTTTTTTTTTGAACATCTGTTTTTAAAACTTTGAGTTCCAAATTCTCTCCCCTCTTCCCTCCCCACCCATCCTCCCTAAGAAGGCAAGCAATTCAACATAGGCCACATGCATATCATTATGTAAAACCCTTCCACAAAACTCATGTTGTGAAACATTAACTATAATTTACTCTTTCCTAACCTATCCCCCTTTATTTAATTTTCTCCCTTGACCCTGTCCCTTTTCGAAAGTGTTTGTTTTTGATGACCTCCTCCCCGTTCTGCCCTCCCTTCTATCATCCCTCCTTTTTTATCTTCTTCCTCCTTCTTTCCTGTGGGGTAAGATACCCAATTGAGTGTATATGTTATTCCCTCCTCAGGTCAAATCCGATGAGAGCAAGATTCACTCATTCCCCCTCACCTGCCCCGTCTTCCCTTCCTACAGAACTGCTTTTTCTTGCCACTTTTGTATGAAATAATTTACCCCATTCTATCTCTCCCTTTCTCCCTCTCTCATCCCTTAATTTGATTTTATATTTTTAGATATCATCCCTTCATATTGAACTCACCCTGTGCCCTCTGTCTATATATACATACACACACACACACACACACACACATATATATATATATATATGTATAAGTATATTCCCTTCACAGCTACCCTAATATTGAGGTCTTATGAATTATACCCATCATCTTTCCATGTAGGAATGTAAACAAAACAGTTCAACTTTAGCAAGTCCCTTGTGATTTCTCTTTCTTGTTTACCTTTTCATGCTTCTCTTGATTCTTGTGTTTGACAGTCAAATTTTCTATTCAGCTCTGGTCTTTTCACTGAGAAAGCTTAAAAGTCATCTATTTTATTGAAAATCCATATTTTGCCTTGTAGCATGATACTTAGTTTTGCTGGGTAGGTGATTCTTGGTTTTAATCCTAGCTGCATTGACCTCCAGAATATCATATTCCAAGCCTTTTGATCCCTTAATGTAGAAGCTGCTAGATCTTGTGTTATTCTGATTGTGTTTCCACAATACTCAAATTGTTTCTTTCTGGCTGCTTGCAGTATTTTCTCCTTGATCTGGGAGCTCTGGAATTTGGTTACAATATTCCTAGGAGTTTTCTTTTGAGAATCTTTTTCAGGAGGCGATCTGTGGATTCTTTCAATTTCTATTTTACCCTCTGGCTCTAGAATATCAGGGCAATTGTCCTTGATTATTTCTTGAAAGATGATATCTAGGCTCTTTTTTGATCATGGCTTTCAGGTAGTCCAGTAATTTTTAAATTATCTCTCCTGGATCTATTTTCCAGGTCAGTGGTTTTTCCAATGAGATATTTCACATTGTCTTCCATTTTTTCATTCCTTTGGTTCTGTTTTGTAATTTCTTGATTTCTCATAGCTTTCTCACTAGCTTCCACTTGCTCCAATCTAATTTTTAGGGTAGTATTTTCTCCAGTGGTCTTTTAGATCTCCCTTTCCATTTGGCTAATTCTGCCTTTCAAGGCATTCTTCTCCTCATTGGCTTTTTGGAGCTCTTTTGCCATTTGAGTTAGTCAATTTTTTAAGGTGTTGTTTTCTTCAGTATTTTTTGGGTCTCCTTTAGTAAGTCATTGACGTGTTTTTCATGGTTTTCTCACATCACTCTCATTTCTCTTCCCAGTTTTTCCTCAACTTCTCTACCTTGCTTTTCCAAATCCTTTTTGAGCTCTTCCATGGCCTGAGACCAGTTCATGTTTTTCTTGGAGGCTTTTGATGTAGGCTCTTTGACTTTATTGACTTCTTCTGGCTGTATGTTTTGGTCTTCTTTGTCACCAAAGGAAGATTCCGAAGTCTAAGTCTGAATCTGAGTCCATTTTTGCTGCCTGGCCATGTTCCCAGCCAACTACTTGACCCTTGAGTTTTTCCCCGGATATGACTACTTGTAGAGTACAGAGTACTTTGTTCCAAGCTTGAGGGAGGCACTGTTGTCTTCAGAGCTATTTCTATACAGCAAGCTGTGCCACACCAGCATCCTCCTCCCCCAAGAACCACCAACCTGGACCTGACTCAGATCTTAAGCAGGCTCTGCACTCCTGCTCTGATCCCCCACTTAATTCCCCCCCCACCAGGGGGGCCTGGTGCCAGAAGCAACTGCAGCTATAGTTCTGTAGCTGTACCTCCTCCCCTGCCCCTGGGGCAGTGGCCAAATCTCAAACTCCTTTCACTCTTTCCCCTGCAGCTTTTCCCTCTAACCTTTTCTGTTGTCTTTGATATTTGTGGGTTGAGAAGTCTGGTAACTGCCACAACTCACTGATTCAGGATGCAAGGGCCTGTTCCACCCAGCTCCTGGTCTGGTTGGTCCAGGCGTGGCTCATGCTGGGCTCTGCTCCACTGGGCTCCCAGTTCCATAGACCTTACCCAGCGACCATCCAGGCTGTCCTGGGCTGGAGCCTTGCTTTCTCCTGCTATTTTGTGGGTTCTGTAGTTCTAGAATTTGTTCAGAGCCACTTTTATAGGTTTTTTGGAGAGGGGAGCTCATGCAAGTCCCTGCTTTCCAGCCACCATCTTGGCTTGCCCCACCCCCCTATTGAATCTCTTTAAAATGACATTCTAGTTTTAGTTTTTGTTGTTAAGTAAACTGTACTCAGCTCAGTACGTTTGCTATTAACATGTTCTAAAATGTAGACACATAAAAAAGAAACAATAGTACAGTATACATGAGGTCTCAGACACCTGGTAAAAGAGCAGAATAATTGGAAAAAAAATCACCTACACTTGTCAGAGTATTCTTCCCCCTTCCTGTGTGTTAAGGACTAAAGTGTTTCCTTTGAAATCAATCACTTAGGCTCTCACAATAGAGTTAGGGAACAGGAGGAAATTATACTGTTCATGTGTACGGATGTTCATATGTGGTTAACAAGAAATTAGAGGATGATCATAAAGATTATTCTTCATTCTGTATATTTCAGACATAATTTTGAAAGTTTAAAGTTAAAATTCAACAGCATAGAAATCAGCGAACACCAAAGAAAAACAGATTGTGGAAATAGCGTAGCCACTTCCCTGATTCCCCTTAATGTTAGTCACTTCCCTCTGTTGATTATCTCCACTTATCCTGTATATAGGCTGTTTGTACATTATTGTACATGTCTCCCTATTAGACTGTGAGCTCCTCGAGAGCTGGTGTAGTCTTTTGTCTTTCTCTGTATCTCCAGTGCTTAGCACAGTGCCTGGTACAGTTAGTGCTTAATAAGTTCTTGTTGCTTGATTTATGTGAACAGTTTGATGGTTGGATGGTGGTAGTGAAAGGTGAATATGGAACAAATTGTGCTACCATTTTGCATTCTTTGCTGCTTCCTTTAGTTTCCTTCTTTCCCCCTTCTATAGCCTTAAGGAAGTAAATATGGTCAGAGTGGTTCATCCATTCACTCAAGAAAATTTGTAGTATAAAGTGTCCACTCTGATTAGAAAACTGTTAGGCATCGGGGAAGAAACAAAACTTAGGTAAAACACAGATAAATCACAGAGTCCTATGTTCTAATACATAGTTAACACATAAACACAGATAACTAAAATAGACTGCATGAAAAGTGCATTAAAGGGGTTTAAAATAAAATTGCTTTTGAAGAATCCAGGTGAAAAATTATTACTGAAAGAGGAGTAATCATCAAAGACCTCAGAGAAACAGCATTTGTTTTCTACTTCCAAGTATATTCAGGGACATTCTAGGCAGAAGATATAATGTGAGAAGAGGTAGGAAGATGAGAAATAATAGAACCTGACCAAGGGAATAACAGCAACCCGGTGTACCTGGAGCTCAGTGTATATACAAGAGATTCACGTGAAGTAAAGCAACAAGGGTGGAATTCCTAACTGCATGTGAGAGGTGAATGATAGGAAGGATTCATTCAGGCACTAAGCATTTATTAAGCCCTTACTTTTATGACAGGCATTATACAAAGGGCCTCCAATACGGAGGTAGAAACACAGTCTTTGCCCTCAAGGAACTCAGTGTAGTGAGAGAGAGGACATTTACAACATATAGAGAGAAGAGGTGGAAGATACTATCAGAGGAAAGGTAGGGAGGGGAGGGAGAAATGGATGAAGGAACTGTGAAAGCCCTCCAGAAGGTGAGATTTGAGCTGTCTTAAAGGAATCCAGGGAAGCTGTGAGTTAGAGGTGAAAAGGAAAAGCATTCCAGGCAGGAGAGATATCCAGGACAAAGACAGAGTCTGGAGATGGAGTACCGTGTCTGAGGAACAGCAAGGAGGACAGGGTGGCTGGATTGTTCTATAATTTCTAAAGGCTTGGAGGAGTAAGGTGGAAGAAAACTGGCAAAGTAGGAAGAGAGGAAGTTGTGAAGAGCTTTAAATGCCAGAGAACTCTATCATTTGTCCCTGGAGATAATTCAGACCCACTAGAGTTTATCAGGTAGGAAGGTAGTGTGACATAGACCTAAATGCACTTTAGGAAAATCACTGACAACTGAGTAGAAGTTGAATTGGAATGGGTAGTCCAGGCTATAGGAGATGAGGTCCTCTACTAGGGTGTTGACTGTGTGAGGCTATGTGAGGAGAGAGAAGGGGACATGTACAAGAAATGTTGTGAAGCCAGAAATGACAAGATTTGACAGTCTTCTGGATTGTGAAGTGAATGAGAGTGAGGATTCAAGAATGATATGAAAGTCGTGAACCTGAGTGACTGGGGAAGATAAAGTTGGGAAGATGAAAAGCCTTTTTAGAAACCACAATGAATTCTTTTTGTACCTGTTGAGTTTGAGATGCCTAGGGGACATCCAATTCAAGATGTCCGAAAGGCAACTAGTTAGGTTTGACTGTAGCTCAGAAGAGAGACAGATGTAAAGAAACAGGTAGACAGAGACAGAATCTTGGATTGGATATGTAGATCAGGGAATCACCTCTTTAGAGATGATAACTGAGTCCATGGGAACTGATGAAATCACTAGGTGAAATAGTATAGAGGAAGTAGAAAAGGGAGCCTAAGACAGAGCTTTGTTATAACATAGTTATTTCCATGGCTTGGATGAAGAACTAGCAAAATAAACCTGGAAAAAGTGAACAGTCATATAAGAGAAGAACCAGGGGTTACTGTTGTTACAAAAACCTAGAAAGTAAAGAGTATCCAGAAAGAGACAGTGATCAGCAGGATCAAAGGCTGCAGACAAGTCAAGAGGCTTGTAGGTTCCAAAGAAGTTATTAAATTTGGTAATGAAAAGATCAGTTTCATTTGAATGATGAGGTCAGAATCCATGGATAAATGCAATATTTGACCATGGGCAACTGCATAAATGGTGGCATCATTAACAGCAAAAGTCAGAAAGAAGGCCAAATTTTTTAACGTATCAGATAAATTAACAAAGGTAAAGTTAGACAATGGAAATCCTACTTACAAAGAGAAACCAAGTGTTAGCTTTTATCTGTATTGATGCATTTTTAAGTGGTTTGGCTTTTACCTGTGTCAATACATTCAAGTGAGATTTTTTTTCTAAATTGAAATAAACAACATGCTATGAATAATCATAGGATTCTATATGTATGATCTTTATAAAGGAATATTGAAAGAATTGCCATGAAATTATACCTCTATTGTAATTGACTATGGCCATAACTTTAGATGCTTCGAGTTTAGCTGGTAATATTATTTTGGTTATTTCATGTCATTTAAGACATACATGTTTTCATGCAAACTATAGTATATATGTGAAAAACTAAGATAGTAAAGAAAAGGAAGTTTTTTTTTCATCTTACTGGAGTAGATATGATAACAGCAACACTATATTGTTTTAAAATAGAATAAAATATATTTTCATCTTCACTAAGGATTTTTTTTTTCAGAATTAAGGATGTGACTGGTTTCTGGATTAATGCCAGAAGTTGAGAATGCAACTTCACTGAAAAAAAAAATTAATTCCTGTGAAATTTCTGACATTTTTCATTTGGCTAATGAGAAATTTCTAATTAGCAAAAACATAATTGATACATTTCAGTATTGAAATTTTATATCGAAAATGTAAAAAACAATTCCGAAATACAGTATGTCACAATTTTTATTCAAACTTTGTCAAAAAGAAACTGCTATATTTCATTTTTTTCCAGTTTTCATTGATATCTCCCTTCATGAAACACACAATACATTCTATGTGCCATAGTAATTGTAAGTTGCATATTTTTCGAAAAAATTAGTGCCATACTCCACAGAGTCCCTTGCATATACTATAGAAGCAGCATTTAAATGCCAAATGAGCCACAATGATCTGACCTTACCTGATAAGTGCCATGAAAGTTTTATTCTTTTTCTAGCTCTTACCCTCTAAACCAAACTGCAAAATATAGCAACCCCTGAGCTGTTATAAATTCTTGATCAAAAAATGTGGGTAGAATGGAGTGCATTAGGGGCCTCAAGGTCAGGAGCTTCAGGGCAAAGGCAAGCTGGACACCCGGCAGCCCCTATGGAGCATCCTAGTATCCTTTGGTGTATGAAGCTGTAGAAAAAATACTAAAATGACTGCAAGATATATGCTCTTATTCTCTACTTATATTTTCATTTTGCAGATTACAACTGTTTTCTTTACAGTAACAATTATATAATTATTATTCTTAGTCAAATTTTACCATATTGCTGTCGTGAATATGTGTCCAAGAGAATTTAGAGTTTACCAAAATGTCAAGTTTTACTCAATTATCATAAAATTAGACAAAAATAAAAAGCAGTTTGTGTGAGAAGGAGAGGGATATTATCTTTCTGATGTATTCAGTTCTGCTTATATAGAAGCAATATGCCAAAGCTCTGGACTTGGAATCTGGAAAACCTGGGTTTGAATCCTGACGCTTAGTAGCTGTGTGGTGCTGGGTAAATCATTTAACATCTTTTTATTTTGGTTCCCTTAACTGTGAAAAGGGAAACTGTATTGAATGGCCCCTAAAGTTCTTTGTAGCTCCAAACAGGTAATCCTATGAAATCATTTTTGGTCAAATTAGAAAGATGAATTGTATTATTGGTAAATTCTGATGAATCACTAACTTAACTGTCATTAGTCTCTTAATGTGATTCTGTTCAACCAAAGCACGTGAAGAGTAATAAAAAACAAAAATGTTGAAATCATTTCATAGAAATTTTTTTTAAAATTATTTCTTGATGTTACTATGTTAATGCTTATTATATATATTGGTCCTCCATAGACAGACCTGTGATCTTGTCCCTCCCTCCCCCTGCTCTATCTCCAGCACAAATCCCAACTCTTTTACTCTTTCCTTAGTTGACACTTTTTTCATTGCTGTGCCAGTCTTATGATGGGCCTGAAACTGGCTAAACTGATCCTCAGATGAAACCTATAGCCTGTCACTGGGCCCATATTCTAAGACTTCCCAACCTGATAAGACCTACTTTGCTTACATAGTCTTTGAGAATGGACAGTTACATGCATACCAAGAGAAGGCATTGCACCAAGACTTTTTTGATTAACTCACAAATATCCCTCCGTTTTTATTTTTGTAAGTAGTGCCGAGTCTTTATAGTTACAGAAACTCTGAGTTAAAATGTGCATACTTTAGATGTAATTCAATTCAGGAAACATTTATTAAGCTCTGACTGTGTACTAAGCCCTAGGAAAGATAAAAGGTTTTTCTAAGATGTGGTCCTTGCCTTCATAGGATATTGCAATCCAACAGCAAGATCAGTGTAAGAGAAACGTGACAACTCTAATGTTACATATGGCAAGCCTAAAAGGAGGTGCAAAAATAGAAGCATCAGGGGTTCCAAAGGCATTGGAGAACTGATGCAGGCTTCCTGGAAAAGGTGGCCATTGAGTTCAGTTTTAAAGAAAAGGTGTAGAAATTCAGGACAGAAAGAGGGATATTCCAGACATAAAGAATACAAAAATAAAGGTAGTGTGGCAGGAAAGCCTGGAAGGAGATCAGGAATGGTGTAATCAACTTTGTCTGCATCAATAGGATTGGTTTTAAATTTTGGGACCAGACTTAGGATTTCTGATTATGAGTTTATAGAAATTTTGATTTTCTGATTGTTTATTGATATTTTAATTATGATTTCCAATTATTAGTTTATTTAAATTTTTATTATGATGCCTGATTATGAGTTTCTCGAAATTTTTGTTATGATTTCTGATTATGGACCTATTGATATTTTATTTATGATTATGGATTTTATTGAAATTTTGATTTCTGTTATGAGTTTATTAAAATTTTGGTGGTCATTCCTAATTACAAGTTTATTGAAGTTTTTTGGGATCATAATTATGAGTTTCTGAAAACAGAACTCCCTTTACCAGTGGAGATTGGCTTGTGCTAGGAAATTTATTTGTATTGTGTTGCCTGAGGAATAGAAAGGTTGTGCCTTGAACCTCCCAAAGCCAGTATGTGCCAAAGGAAAGACCTGAACTCAGACTTTCTTGACTCCAGAGCTAACTCTCTGTCCACTACACTGCACTGCTTCTCAGTTTGAAATAAGTCTGGGAATATATGGTGGCAGTCATGGTGGAGAATGTCAGGCAAAAGTACTTAAATTAAACTGTTTAGATAACAAGGAATCATTCAATGGTTTGAGCCAAAGGTGTGACGTGGCCAGATTTATACGTAAAGTGTGTGTGTTGGGGTGAAGTAAACATGGAAAGAGGAAAACTATTTCTTTAAATAAGTGATATGAGGGCCTCCACTTGAATGGAAGTTGTGGGAATAAGAGGAAAGGGAATTGGAAGTAAAAGGAGTAAAAAGGAAATGGAATAATAAGATATTATAGAGGGAGGATCAATAGACTGTGGATAGAGGAGGCAAAAGAGAAGACTCATTAATTGCAAATGTAGAAGATTGGGTGAATTGTAGTGCCAGTAGCAAAAATAGTGAAGTAAGATGATGGATCAGGTTTGGGGGGAAATAGCAAATTATGTTGCAGACATGTTAAATTTAAGTTGTAATTGGAACATCCAGTAGGAGATGGAAACTGGAGCCTAAGAGGGCAAGTAAGGCTAGAGATATAGATTGGGACATAATCAAATCCATGAGAATAAATGTCATAGAACATGGCATGATATTTTGAAATGAACACTGGATTTGTAATTAGAGTAATTGGGTTCAAATCTTGGTCAAGTCACTTAATGCCTCTGGGTCTCAATTTCTGACCACCAACTCCCTCCTACCCTCTCCATTCGTGATTTAGACCAGATCCTTTTTGTGTATCATGGACTCTTTGGCAGTTTGGTGAAGCCTATATATCTCTTCTCAGAATAATGTTTTTAAATGAATAAACTAAAATAGGATCTCAAAGGAAACCAGTTCTATTTAAATATACTTAGCAACACATTAAAAAACAAAACAAGGGGCAGCTAGGTGGCACAGTGAGTAGAGCACTGGCCCTGGAGTCGGGAGGACACTTGACATACTAGCTGTGTGACCTTGGGCAAGTCACTTAACCCCAACTGCCCTGCCTTCCCCCCCTCCAAAAAAAAAGTTCATGGGCTACAGATTAAGAACTCCTGGTTTAGATCGTCTGAAAAGTCCTTACCACCTCACTGTCTACTATGTTCCTGCGATCCTTCAATAGCCACAGGAGAGAAAATAGAGGGAGAAGAGTATAAAACTCCAAGGAACAATCACCGTAAATACTAAGAAATGGAATGAAGGATAAAGAAGGCATTTAGATTAATGATGTCTGAGATACATTCCTTTGATTCTATGATTTCAAGATTAACAAAACACTAGTGAACTTTCAACTAATCAGCACACAAAGTAGCCTAAGTACCTACTGTGTGCACCCTAGAGAATGGAGATAGATAGTTAAAAAAAAAGATAAATCCCTTATTCTTATAGAGCTTACAGTTTAATAAGAGGATAAGTTCAAAATACAGAAAACTAGAATACAGCTACTGGAAGGAAATTTCAGTAGAGTTTGGAAAAATGGGCCAGATCACATAGGTATGATTGAGGAACAAATGACTAGGGAAGAAGTGAATGTGTAGCCTAATTTGAAAAGGATTCTTACACAGAAAGGTATTAAAAATGGGATGGAATGTAATTTATCCAGTGAAAAAGGTCAGCCTTAAGGGGTTTGGACTGGAGTACCTTTGAGGTCCCTTCACCCTCTAAATCAAGGGGCTAGTTGCTTGAGCAAGGTCCTATAAGACCTGAAGGGGGATGAGATCAAGGTCCAAGGAAAATGGGGTAGTTTCAGAAAGGTATAGACATATCAGTTCCACTGAGGCAGAAGACAGAGGGAAAAAATAGGTCATAATGCTGAAAAGTGTTTGGACGAGGAGGATGGTATTTGAGGTAGCTCCAGTCTGATGGCCCCCATTCTTCTCAGTGATAGAAGAAGCCAACCATCTTCTGGAAACAGGGCTGGAGAGGTAGTGACTAAGAGCTTGGGAAGAGGGTAAAAGGTACAACAGTTTTGTGGAGAATGAGTCCATGAAAGTAAGAAGGATTAGGAAGCATCTGTGAGAGGGCATCATAGAGAATTACAAAATATAGCTTTCTCCCACATTGCCCAGAATAGGGACAGTAACTTTTCACATAGGTGGTTTATAATAAATATTTTTATTTGATTTAACTGCTTTAAATGTTATTCATTCTAGCCTGTTACTACTTAAAAGATAGAGCACAAAATAAATATTTTATCATTTCAGTGATTAATAACGATGAAAAATAATGTACTCCCTTTAACCAGAAGCTCGGGTCTATTATAACTTTTCATCATAACTATATAATTTTACTTGTCCAGTGATTAGCTGCTTTAGTTACTTCAGAATTTTGTATTTTCATTTTACTTTAATATTAAAGAAATCTCTTTTAGTTTGTTTTCAAAATAGAATTCTTTATGATTTTAGAATGTAAGTAAAGATAGCTTTTAAAATTCACATTCAATTGGTAGTTTCTAGAAAGATAGTATAATAGAAAATAATACCAACCATACACATAGGATGTATGCTTTGAATCTGGTTTCTATTAGTATTTTCAGTGGTACACTGTTATCATTATAGAATTTTATTAACATGCAGTCTCAGTGTTCAGGAACATAATTAGCCATATAGAATTTGTTAGCTCTACAGGGTTTACTTCTCCTTGTGTTCAACCTAATAGTTTTCCCAGGCTGCCTTAGTGCTTACCATTATTAACTAGTACTTGTTCAAATTTGTTTACTTAACCTTTTAATAAAGAATATTACTTGAGCTTTAGAAAGTAAAGGTTGCCCTACATGCATAATCTTTGTGATATAACTAAAAATTTCCTTTAAAAAAAGTGTTTTCGTGTTACATACAATAGAGTTTTATGGCACTGTAAGATATATTAGGTGATCATCTAGTCTAACTGTCTCTTTTTATAGATGAGGAAACTAAAGCATATATGGAGATGTCGTATTACTTGCCCAAGGTCACACAGCTAGTTATTGGCAGGACTGGGACCATTTCCACTAATAAATCCCTCAGAACTCTAGTGCTTTCTCCATGACACCACTGAACTGCATTTTAAAGTGAAAATTAATTATATTTTATAATAAATCCAAGTTGTTTCAGAGATAATGTGAGAAGAGCTTAAGGTTTGTTAAAAGTTATTTAATTGTGCCTGTACTTCCTTGAATTAGGGCTCTTACTCTTTCACCACATTTATCAATCCTCTTATCCATTCACTTCCATAAATGCATATTGCGCCTCACATAAGAGGTAACTGAGTGAGTTGTACAGTGATAAATTTTTCTTGTTAGGAGAAATTACATCCACTAACTTGAGCTACTTCAGCATGAAATTGAAAAAGAATCATTTTGTCTTAATTTACATTCTTGATTCAATGAGAAAAAATGTGGATTAACCCAACAGAACTACAGATGCGTTGCATCAGAAACTAAAGGTAAACTAAATTGGTACCATTAGAACTTCATCAAATTGTACATCCCTCACATTTATTAAAATATACCTTAAGCAAGGTTATAAAGGTTAGTTATGCTGAGCTATTTTTTATTTGCGAATATAGATTCCTGTCCTTTGGTTCCATTTTATTGTGTGTGTTTTTTTTTTAATATATCTTTATCAATAGTTGTCTGGGTTTTCTATTTCTTACCTTAGCAGTGCACATCATTCGTTAATCAAAATCACTGGGATAGTGCTGCGGTTCACTAGCCTTAGGAGCTGCTATTTGCCTTGAATAAATTACATGAAAACATGTTGATTGATAGATGTTGCATGTCAGAAAAGAAGATAACTGTATCTTCAGCTTACTAAAAGGTCATGCACACAGAGTAATAGGAACAGCCACAGACAACTTTGAGATAAAGTGTATCATGCAAAGGTGTGCAGTCTCAAAGCCAGGAAACATGGACTCGAAGCCATTGTCTTTTCAAATACAAATTATAGATCTAGTTACATTGAAGTGCTAAGATAAAGCACATTGTACTGTTCTCTCTCTCTCTCTCCTCCTCCTCCTCCTCCTCCCTCTCACTGCCCCTCTCCTTTTCTCCACCCCCCCGCCCTACTTTGAATTTCTTTACAATATAAAGTTTCATTTTAGTAATTATGGTAACTTTTGTTGTGTGGTTGACTCATTATGAAATTCATAGACCTTTAAAAATCAATATTAAAGCACCTGAAAAAGAAAAAAAATATTACACAAGATTAAAGAATTTTAAAAATGGAAAAAAATGACATCATGAAATATAAGTGTTATGGAAATATAAATGCAAACTTTTAAGATTCTGGTGTTTTTTGCTTCTCTTTAATTTAGATTTTTCCACATATCTAATGGACTCATTAAACAGACATCTGTGGATTTAGATACAGTTAGCTACAAAAATCTCATTTACACTTCCAAATTGTAGTTTTTTTCATTGAATTCAGTTATATTTGTATATTATAAAGGGAAAACTAATGTTTAATTACATGAAGTTTTATGATAGCCTAATATATTTAAGGTATATTTGCTATGTATTCAATCTATTACTGGTCAGTATTAGACTTTTGAGTTCATTGGTAAAGAAAACTCCCCCGTGAAGAACATCTTTCTACTAAGAGAGGTAGTCACCTTCTCTGCAACTTAGATAGAGTTGCTCAGAATATTAAGAGGTTAAAAGACTTGCCCAGGGTCATGTGGCTAGTATGTGTCAGTGGTGAGCCTTGGACCTATGACTTTCTGGCTTCTAGGTTACTTGTCTATACACAAGGCCATGCTGTTTCTTGCAAACTCACATCTGAAGAAAGACATTATTTCTCTTGTTAATATTCCACATCTGAGTTACTATTACATATTTTAAAAGAGTTTGAAATAACAGCGAATAGGAAGATTTTGTTAATATAGCTTTTAAAATAGAGTAGAGTGTTTTAGGTAGAATAAGGCTGGCCCCTTTCTTATCTGCCCCCAAATTACTTTGTTCTCCAGCAGAGCTGCCAAACTGTCAAACTGTCCAGCTTTAGTATATAACAAAGATTCTGTTGTATTGTAAAGATATTCATAACAATTTTTATGGAAGACTGAAAGTGTATAAGTTCACAGTTGTAGCGATAACATGGCACTCTGCACTGTTTGGCTTGTTTATATTGGCATAGATCCCCAAAGTGTAGACTGACAGAGTCATGCAGAACTCTGGTATTTGAGCTGAAATTTACACACTTTAAGTGATGAACTAAACAGGCTGGTGTTTTCTTTTTCTTACTCAAAAAGTGCAAGGTTACACAATACAGACGGTTTTCATCTTTTCCCATAAATGCACAGATTCCTGGGATATAAATGACTGAATTCATCACCAATTCATCAGGGACGCTGAGCTATGCAGTTCTGTTTACAGTGGCAGAAAGTTAATATAAATTTTCATCAGAAGGGGAAGTTTACACATATGATTCTATTTGTCCTTCATTATTAGCACCTGAGTCTAGGCTAGAACGCGTAATTGTCTACAGGCACAGGCCAAATAGATGCAAGGGAAAGGCAAATAAGCACACCAAAAATAATTTTATGGTTGTCTGTTACAATTCTCTCACTGGGATTCTTAATCTAGAAAATCAATAAACAACAGGAGTGAAACTCTTTTCCTCTACTCGGGCATGGTAGAGGCAAAAGTAGCTCACAGAAAGACCATTGTTGTCTCTCTCTCTCTCTTTTTAAAGTCTTCTCTTTATTCTTTGTACAAAGTTTATTGGATCAGTTTCTACTTAAGGCAGAGGTACAACATGGGCTGTCCTATTAGTTTATGTTGTTCTAATCCAGTAGGTAGAGCTTGTGCAAATGTTCAAATGGCAAATTCTACATAATGGCATGCTTTTGTTTTATTTAAAAATAATATTCCAGGTGAGGTTCATCTTTTTTTAAATAGCCAACAAAATTAAAAGTAAATATACACAATTCTTAAAGGAGCTGAAGATAGTAGTAAATCCAAACAGGTGGTGCTAAAAGCCCAAAAATAAATAGATATTGTTTTTAGCTCAGAGTGTTTGATATTATAATTAGTTTTCCTTTAATATATCAGGATGTACTTGGTTATTGTAACATACTTGTAACTGGATGTCACATAGGATTCACATCTGCAGAGTCTTTAATGTATCTAATTTAACATTAAAGGGAAACCTCTAACATTATTTTCTTTCCTTTGATTTTGATTTCTTTAAATCTATACTTATTTACTTTTTGGCTGCTGGTGAAAGTGTTTTTTTCTCAGTTTCCCTGACCTCTGTGTAAATGTTCACACCATTTAATTCATCTGGATCTCCTTCATAGCTAGTTATGACTGACCCTTGGTTATTCTGTTATGCAATATAGCTATTTCTCTGGTTACTAGTGCAAAATTCAATTTTATTTTGACTGTCAGCAGGGATAGTTGGTATGGCCTATTATATTGAGACCTTATGTTTACCCATGTTGTCTATTAAAAATGGTACTGAATCTTATAGTTACATTCAGGTAAATACAAAATTCTATAAATAGAAGTACACTGACTATAGGACACAGAGAATCACAGATAAAATTGAAATTTGCTATTATAATGAGTAGTACTTAGAAAAGCAAGCCTTCATATAAGAGACTTAAAAAAAAGCAAAGACCAGTGGTTCATGTAAAATCAGTTCGGTCTCTGCTTTTTCTCATCTCCTGCCCCTCATAATTCCATCTTTACTTTGACCAAATTGTTTTAGATGCCTTAATTTAAATATATCAAAGGTAAAGATGTTCTATCATGTTAATAATACTCTTGCTGCTCCTTGATTTCTGACCAATTGTTGTCCTCTGAAACGCACCTGTAATGAAAACCTCAAAGAACTCTTTTAGCCACTACCATGAATGTTAGTGTGTCTTAAATGGACTAATAGGCTGAAATGTATTTCCCAGTACTTCCTGTACTAATTGTTAGACTATAATTCTTTGGAAATATACGTGCTTCACATGCATCTTCTTTCTTCAGCAGTCTTCTTTGAAGTCAGTGAATGTCTCCATTGAAATGAGTATGGCATCCTTCTTTGGGTGATAGAGAAAAAAGTCACAAGGCTATGTCTATGAGAGGTTAAAAATTCAAATGAAAACTGAAATGTCAGTCATTAATATGAGTCCAAATATAAAAATACAGATAGCTCAAGTGTCCAGATATATAACTGAATTCTTTTTTAGTTTCTATTCTTGTTTGATATCATTGTAGATTTAACTCTGACATATTCCTGACCCTTCTTCCCTGTTATGTATACACCAAGTAAACAGCAACTTGGAAAAAAAAAACATCTAATAAGATGTAGAGCCTAGGAGAAGGCATCAGTCTAATTTTGTCCATAGTACTTTTTCAGTCAAGTAAGCTTATCTTGAAATCTCTATGTGTATACAGATAGAATTTTTTCTTTTACTGTTTTGAATTTAACCATTAGTTACTAGATAAAAAAAATTCTATTGAAATGTCAGATTGGTGCTATGTACACAAAAATAGTTCTATTTTCTAATTTTGAGGTTCTCCTCTTATCTATTTCTCACTAAAAGTTCATAGGATTGTGACATAAAAGTTTACTTTAGTTAAGCATATTAAACATAAAACAATTATAAGGATTGGATTTTTTAAATTATTCAAACTAAGTAAACACCAAATGAAACATACGTTTCCATATACATAGTATAAAAGAAAAAAAATATAAAACTGTGGATCTATGGTTATATATAAGGTTGCTTTTCTCTTAAAATACATAATAAATTTAAAGTGTAACATTCAAAGCTGTCATGCTTGTCTATGATTCTGCCCTTTCTATTTTCATCTGTGCGTTTTAAAAAAAGTTTCAATTACCCTTATCTTCCTTTTGGACTGCTCTCTTTCCCTCTGCTACCCTTCTCCCTCCTACTTCACCCCCAAAATGAAAAGAAAAACAAAGCACTTGCAACACATATTCATAGTCCAGCAAAACCAATTCCCACATTGGATATGTTTGAAAACATATGTCTTATTCTGCATCTTGAGTTCGTCACCTGTCAGGATGCTTCATCATCAGTCCTCTGGAATCCAGGTTGGTCATTGCATTCCTCAGAGCTCTTAAGCCTTTCAAAGTCACTTTTCTTCATAATGTTGTTATTGTCAAAAGTGTCTTCTTGTTGTACACAGTAACAGCAACACTGTGAGGTAATCAACTGTGATTGACTTAGCTCTTCTCAGTAATACAATGACCCAAGACAATTCCAGAAGACTCATGGTGGAAAATGCTATCCATGTCCAGAGAAAAAACTATGGAGTCAGAATGCAGATCGAATAATACTATTTTCCCTTTTTTTGTTTTGGGGGTTTTTGGTGGCTTTTCCCTTTCATTCTGTTTCTTCTTTCACAACCTGACTAATGTGGAAATAGGTTTATATGACTGCACATGTATAACCTATATCACAAGGTTGTTTTGGAGAGGGGGGATGGAAGGGAGGGAGGGAGAAAAAAATTAAAATTTAACATGTCATTAAAAAAAATAAGTGTTAAAACTCTCTTTACATGTAGCTGGAAAAAATGAAATACCATTTACCTGCAAAAAAGTGTCTGCTTGTTTCTGCTCACTTTACTTTGCATCAGTCTTTTTAACTTTCTCCAAAATTGTCCCTTTCATCATCATTTATGTTGCAATGATATTCTATTAAAGTCACATGCCATAATTTGTGTAGCCATTCCTCAATAGGACACCTCCCTTAGTTTCCATTTCTTTTCAATAACAACAACAAAAAAAGCTGCTACAAATATTTTTCTATCTATGGGGTCCTTTTCCTCTTTCTTTACTCTCTCTCTCTGGAATTTAGGTAGGGATAGTATTTTGAGAAGAAAGATGGTTTCAAGTATTTGAAAATATTGATGTCATCTGTATATGAGTAATTGGCTAATTATGAATGTTTATTTTCTCTTCACTAAGTAGATCATAGAATCTAAGCATTCAAAAGGAACCTGGGCCTCAGAGGCCACCTAACCCAACATAGACCTATGCAAGAATTCCATCTGTAGCATACCCAATAAGTACTCATCCAGCTTCTGCTTAAAGGTCTTTAATGAGGGAGAACCCACCACCTCCTTTGGCAGCTCCCTCTTCATTTTTAGATAGCTCTAAAACATGTCAGGAGTTTTTTCCTTCTCTCAACCCTAAATCTGCTACTTTGCTGCTTCTGTTTTTGCTTCCAGATTTGCTCTCTGGGGTCCCACAGAACAAATGTAGTGCTGCTTCCATGTGACAGTCTTCTAGGTACTTGAAGATGGCTGTTACTTCCCCACTCAGTGTTTTCCTGTCTTATGTTCCATGGTCCTTCAGCCAGTCTTCCTATAGGATTAACCCTTCTGGAAGTACTCCAGACCAGAGTACAGCTGGATTATTACCTCTCTGGTTTTAATGTAGCACATCTAACTCTCAGTCCAGTTATCAATCAGTATACATTTATTAAGCTCCTACTGTGTGCCAGGCACAATAAAGCACCCAGATCTTTTTCAGATGAGCTGCTATCTAGCTGTAACATCCCATCTTAAATATGTAAAGTTGTTTGTTTTTTTTTAAACCCAAGTGAAGGATTTTCAGATTGTACCTATTAATTTGTTGAATTCAGCCCAGTCTTGCATCTGTCAAGATTTTTTGAATCCTGAAGCTATCATCCTTTGTGGTCACCATCCTATCATATATGATCTATAGGTTGAATAAGCATACCATTTATGCCTTTATCCAAGTTATTAATGGAAATGTAAAGCAACGCAGGCCAAATATGGGTACCTGGGTCATTCTACTGGGGACTTCCTTCCAAGTTGCGAATGAACCATTTTTGAATATTCTTTGGGTCCCACCGTTCAGCTACTTCTACATCTGCATAACTGTACATTTGACTAAGCCACAGCTTTCCATCACTATTGCAAGAATAGCATGAGACTTTGTCAAATACTTTGCTAAAAATCCATGTTAGCATAACAACATACAACCACTTCTTGGCATAAAGGGCCTATAACACTTGCTCTCTCCCTCTAAAGGGACACATTCACCTCATTCTTCAAGGCTGGGTTCAGTCCTAGGGTAACCTGGCCTGTAAAGAGAAGAGTCAGACTTTTTCTTAAACTGTGGCTCTTCAGCCCCTTCTCCAGCTCATCTCCTACCTCCCTCCCTGGAATTCTTGGAAGAATCACTTAAAACTTAGATTTGGTTCATGTCTAGGTATCTCAGAAATGGAGTAGATCCGGGCTGTCCAAAATGTGGCCCATGGGCTGCATGTAGCCCGCAGTGTGATTTATGCGGCCTGCCTACAAGCATAGAAATTTACATAAATGCTTTAGTAAAGGAAGCTGAGCTACTACAGAGCTCTCACTAAAATGGCAAATCAAAATATATTGTCTGTTGTTTCAATAAAAACCTAAGGTTGAACAGCCCTGGAGTAGATAGAAGGGCACTCAATATGAAATAGAGATCAGGTATAGGACAGTTATTTATTTCTTCTATACAAAAAAAAAATGCTAAAAATAAAACAAACTCAAAAGGACAGCTAGGTGTCACAGTGGATAGAGTTCTGGGCCTGGAATGAGAAAGACTCATCTTCCTGAGTTCAAATCTGGCCTCAGACACTCAGTAGCTGTGTGACCCTGGGCAAGTCATTTAACCCTGTTTGTCTTAGTTCCTCATCTGTCAAAAGAGCTGGAGAAGGAAATGGCAAACCACTCCTGTATCTTTGCCAAGAAAACGCCCAAAAGGGGTCATAGCAGGTCAGGCACAGCTGAAAATAACTAAACAACAACAAAATCAAAAGACTCAAATATGTATTTTAAAACCTTAAATGTAAACAATAAGTTGTAGCTAATATTGTACCATCTCAGGAGTTTGAGTAGTGAAAATATCAAAACATAAAGTATTTTGCAAGACTGCTAAAATAGCGTTTCACTTTTGACTCAGTTTTGCATTGGATCACTCTAGGTCCATATTTTCTGTTAAGTCAGGCCAAGAACCAGACTCTTCCTCCTGTCACCAATCTTCTCTAAGAAATGCTGTGATAGCTGCTATTCTTAAAATACAGTTGTCACTAAGTTGAAGGCCTGGGAGTTCTCAGCCTCTGAGACTCAAAATGTTGCTTCTAAGGCTGAAATGTCCGTGTCAGGATTGCTGATTGGCCAGATAGACCCACACAAAGAAAAACAAAGATGAAGAGGTTGCCAGACCCCAAGGCACAGACTTCATTGGAAGAGTGAGCAGCCTAACATCAGAAATATAATATCACCATTTCTGTTGGGCTTGGGAAAGGGTATCCCTCATAGGAAGTTACAGAAAGTAAGTCAGTCACAAGCCACATACATTCTGGAAAAGAAAACCGAAGAGGAACAAAAAAGCAGAATTACTCTTTCTATAGAGTGGGCAGCTTATCCTGGTCAGTGCAAATTTGGCACATCCCTTACCTCTAATCCCATACCCACCATGGGAGTAGAGGCAGAAACCTCCTAAGGTTTTCTGCATCAGCTCAAATTTTTGAGAACTTAGCATGTGTCACCAGAATTAGCTAGGGTGCGGGCTTGTACTCATGCTTGTTATATAAATTTAATCTGCAGCATTCCCTCTGATCTAAAAGTCTAGTGACTGTCAAAAACAAATAACAGGATACAAAGCTAGCATAACCTGTTCTTAATCAAGCCACATTGGCTTCCTTTTCCAGATAGTCACCAATCAACCATCCCCTGTAGGATTTTTCCACTAGTCTATATAGAGTTTGAAGACTTCATGCTTTACTTTTTTGAAATTTAGGACCTTTTTGCTCCTCAAGTCCTTTAGCACCCATCCCTTTCTGCATCGTCTTTCAAAGATTATTAGCTCAGCTATCTTAGTCATCTGTTTGTTTTTATTTTCCCCCAATAACCTGGCATGCCATTTGCTTGAGTCTTAGTCTTTTAAATTTATCAAGTTATTCTGTTATTCCTTTCCTCATTTATTGTGTATATCAACTCTATTTTTATGCTGTTCTTTTAAATCTCAAGAATTTTCTTCTTGGCAGAGGATATGAGCAGCACAATAGCAGGTGAATAGCTCTGCCCCTTTTCTGTGACCATCCCATTTAGCCCAGGTGTTGATCCTATCCATTACTGGATCTCCTTTTTTTGCTATATTTAACCTAACCTCCTTCCCCAACCCACCAACTTTGTTTTCTTTAACTTTCCTTATCAGCCTCCCCTCATTCCAAGTTCTTGTGCTATGTTTCTGTGTTTATCCTGTTACCCTTACTTGTTTCTGTCAAGTTATCTGGATTTCTACTTGGGTACATTGTATCCTGTCAATTGATACAAGTATGTGTTTGGAAGTAATGATCATCATAAAGATAGCTGACATTTTATATAAATCTATAAAGTTTACAAAGTGCTATATAATTATGATAGATGTGTATAATCAATATGATTTATAACCATTCTAGAGATAAGGAAAATGAAATTCACAGAGTTAAAGGAACTTGACCTTGGTCATTCACTCTTTAATTATTAGAGGCAGGATTAAGACTCAGTTTTCTCCTAACTTTGAGTCTAGTTGTATTAAAATTTTACCATTCTGCATATACATTGAAGAAATTCAATATTTCAGATTTTTCAATGATTCAGTTGTTTGTTTCCCTCCTGTTACCCCAAGTTATTCTAAACAAACAAGTTTTAATTTTATGCTTATTTACATATGCATATTTATATGTATAATTTAGAGTATGGTGTTTAACTGATATTATAGATGTCTGCCAAAATATGTGATAAAATATAGTGCTGTCTTTAGGAATTTTTCTCTGTCTTCTGAGATAGCTTATAGTTATTTGAAACTTCTTAAAACCAAGAAAATCATTTTTCCCATACATACATATACATAATACACATAAGGCTAAGGAAAAACTAAAGTAATATAATCTAAAATTTTCATGCTTTGCTTGTTTTATTGACAAGGTCAAAAAATTCCACTGGGAAAAGAACGACCTCTGTTATTAGATGAGACATTTTTGTTTCTAAAAATTTCTAGTAAGGCTGTGTGACTCTTTACACTAAACATAAGAGAAATCAAAAAAAATGAGGAAGTTGCTTATCTCATGCAGGATACATACCAGAATTTTGATTTACTTGCTGACTCTCTAGGTTCATAGAACACTCAACAAATCAAGGGATTTTAAAGAATTTAGCGTCTATAAATTTTATAAATTGTTTCCTGTGCCTGGAACATATGTATCTCTACCCAATCCTTCATCTGTTGAATTTTTACACATCCTTTAAAGCTCAACTCACATGCTGTCTCTTCCATGAAATCTTTCCAGATCCTCTACTTCAACATCAACTTTTCTTCTGAGGCCTTACGTTGCATTTTGTTTTCGAAATCTCCTGATCAGAAAATGCTGTATATTGGAGGTATCAGTGTTTATTTCTAATCCTGTTACTAGACTGTAAGCTTCAGGAGGGCAGAGACTATGACCTATCTAAATTTCATATTTCCCCCAATACCTAATGCAGAATGAAGCAGGTATGCTGAGTGAATGAATAAATGAATCATGAATAAATAAATAAATAGATAAATAGGTAAATAAATAAATAAGATGACTCTTAAAGTGATAACAAAGCCTTGCAGTTCATCCAGCAGAAAAGAGACTCCATCGTAGATTTTCTAAGTGCTTCTGACAGCCTCAACAAATTAACACATTCTTTTAAATCTTTCATTACTGTTTTTGATAAGACCATATGTATATCAGTCCCAAAATTGCTTATCACATGCTAATAATTTCCATTTTGGGGTTTATTTGCTTTTTTAACGGACTAAAGGTTCATCTGACTCCATTTTGGACTTTCTAGTCAGGCATTTGTGGTCTCAAGTAATTCAGTGTATGACTTGAGTGGTTCTTTTCAAAAATGTTAAATATATGTGTATATGAGAATTATAAGAACTATTGGGCTTACTTTCCTTTTAGGACCTTTTGGCCTATTAGTCCAGAAGCTTGGAAAAGGCTTTGTTGCTTACTACTGTGAAAATATGAATGTAAAAAATGATGGTGATATTAGTTATAAATCATTATAATTTTATTTTTTCCCTTTGTATAATTACTGGTTGAAGTTTATTTTCACACAAAATATATTATTGATTACAGAAGATTGTTTTTCCTCCTTTCCTTTTGTGCACTACATAGATAATAAAATTTTTAAATGTTTTTATATAACACACTCCAAAACAATTTATGTGTATTACCACCTACTTCATATATATTCAGTGTTAATGGGAACACTGAAGCCTCTCAGGCTTAGTAGGGAGTTGGGAGGGAGGGGAAGATCTAAGTCTGATGTGATTAGCAAGTTTCCATAATTGGGCTAGAATAAGTAGGTCACTTAAATGAGGAATTCTGAGCAGATACTCAACTAGTGAAGTAATCTGAGCAGGTGAGATGGAGAGTACATGTAACAAGTGTGACTTTAATAAAACTATTTTTTAAATGGTGATCCAGTTCAAGAAATCTAATCATGTAGAAAATCAAGTAGAAAAATATCTATTTCTAGTTGTCATATATATGTATATATCTTTGAAGAAATTTAAGTTCCAAACTAGTGTTATGAAAAAGTTTCTTAGGACATAATTGGCTCCTGTGAAATGAGACTTGGATAAAAATTTTTGTTTCTGTCCTGTACGTAGATAATTTTAATAGTCATATGTGTAATTATGTCCAACTGAAAGATTATTACATTTTCTACTTTATTGCTCTTAGAGAGTATGCAGAATTTCTACTAATATCTAATTAAAGCTTACAGAGAAAGTAGAACAGTTCCAAGAATAATTTCATTGATAGTCTATTTTGTGAGTGATCTCTGTACTCCTAGAAGGCACTGGTTCTTCCTTTTATATTTTCATAATAGTTAGAAAAAATCATAATCAGAATAATAAAAATAATCCTTTTGACAACAAGTTATATCAAGAAGAATTCTCAGAACTGTTTTGCTTACTTGCATAGCTACAAATCCTAATGGTAACCATTTCTTATTTTAATGATGCATCATCATTTTATCTGTTCTCATTGTAGAGAAAGTAAGACTACTAGAAAGTTAAAGGGCTTGTTCTACACAGTCAGCAACAACATTAACTCTTCTATTCATTCTCATCTCTAAACAGTAATACCAGCTGACATTTACATAATACTTTAATATTTACAAAGTACTCATGTGTTTCCTCATTGGATCCCCATAGCTTATGATGTAGTTAGGGCAACTATTATTATCTCTATTTTACAGATTATGAAACTGAATAAATAATAATTAAATAACTTGCCACAGTCAAGTATTCATTAAAGTTCAGAGAAAGGCTTTGAACCTAGCCTCCAAACCCATCTTACTATTGTACCACACTGTCTTTGGACACTACCCTCAGGGACATAAGTTTAAATTCCAGCTTCTTCTCTTCCCCAAAGCAAAATTACAGAGTAACTCCCTTTGTATTAACCAAGAATTATTATATATCCTGAACAATTTACTACTTTTGTCATTCCCCAAGCTTTTGCATATACCAGCTAAGGTACTCCTAGTCTATGTCTTATTGTACTTAACCTTGGTTTATGATGTCCTTAAATAGATAATTTATAAACTTAGAGATGGAGGGAAGAAACTGTAATTCCATATATCTGATCCACATTGAATGACAGCAGAAATGCTTCAATTCTGTGTTAATTGACTGATATTAGACTCAGTCTTAGGTTCCTCAAATTTAATTTCTCATATCATGATTTAGTTAATTAACTTTTTGGAGGCCAAGTTCCTGAAAGGCAGTGGTCTATTCCATCCAACTAAGTTCTGTAGTTAAGCCTGTTATTCATTGATAATGGGAGTTGAAAGGGACATTATTTTATTCCTGACAAGAAATTTGAGTCCTTCCTATAGCACCCAAGACAAGGGACCATAGAGGCTCCCTTTGAAGACTTCTAGTAACAGAGAACTTACTGCCTTTTGAGGCAACTCTTCCTAGTTTTGAAAAACCCTAATTCATTGACTTAGTTTACATATATAAAAACTGAGGAATAAAGAATAAAGATGATGGATTGGAAGAAGGCAGTAGATAATAGTAGAGAATCATTTTAAGTACATAAAAGTATTTAAAGATTGAATTCACATTTGCAGGAGTGTTCCTTGTATTTTTTACAACTTGACAAGGCTGATTTTATAATTTTAAACTCCTCTTAAATTTAAGCCTTTTCCAGAAGCTAACACATAATCTTCTTTTGAACCAAACAGATATAAAAAGTAGGGGGAAAAAGGCCATTTAAAAAAAATACACTGACATTTCCCAGTGTCTCTTGATACAAACTGGTTATGTGCTGGCGCAATGAAAAAGATATAAATCAAAGAATCCGCAAAGGAGAGCTTTTGCATCAAAAGTTGGATTCGCATCAATGAATCTCCAAAAAGAAAAATTGGATGTATATCAGAAATTCAGTAGAGGACTAGATAGCAGCCAAGTCTTTAGAGGAGAATGTGTCAGACAACTTGCCTAAGGAAATGGATTGGAGAGATGGAGAAGAGAAGTTGAACCGTAAGGGTTGATGACTATTCAATTCTAATATAAAATAAAAACATGCACTGATTAATGGTAACCTTGACTCAGAATTCATTAAAACATTTAAGGAAGGATATTTCACTATAGGATTTTTTTTAAAACACTGATTTAATTAAATCTGTCCACCAAAGATTATTATATGTTGAATATTTTGAAAAAATAAGATACTCCTTAAAATTTAAGTGATTTGTAACTTTTAAAAGCTCCATTGCTGTGTAATCATTAGCCTAAAATGTTCAAATTAACTGTGCCTTATGTTAGCATCATGTAATATGGCATTGAGCAGATCATATAGTACAAACTATTGAACGGATCAAAAAAAGTTGAATCAGTTTTTTTAAAGGATCGTATTTATGTTTGACTACTCACATACAGTATTCCGATTTATTTGCCATTCTGTTATGCCAGCATGTATTTGTGTTTTGAGAAAAGCACCACATACATGTGAGTACTAATATGTAATCACATGCTGTAGTAGGCTTTTTTTTCAGTCTAGTAGAGAAGTCCTCTTAGCGATCTTCCCTGCTGGACTGTTTTTGATGACTCAGAGGTCATAAGTTAATATTGTCACATCCAGTATGATGCCTTAAAAAGAATAGATACTCAGTAAATATTGTCTGACATAGTCATGCTCATCTTTTTACCCATTCTTTAAAGCCTAACTCAAACCAACATTCCAGATGTCCTCATTCAATAAAATTCTTCCCCATAAATCACTTTGTTTTTCTATTCTCTAATGTACTTGTAATATGGAATATTGTGTTAACCTGATTTCTCTTAGATCTGTAATTGAAATTTGATACCTGTCAAAGTCCAGCTCAGTGTCTGTATATAGTAGGGACTTAATAAATACGTTAAGCTGAATTAAATAATTGAAATATCCCATAAGTACTGAAATAGTATGACATGGAATTGATTTTATGATGTTTTTCTTTTTCACTTAAATATAAAATAACTCTACTGTGAAAAGAATACATGAAATCACAGGGTCACGAATCTAGTGCTACAGTGGAAAGAGTGCTATGCTGGTTTCGATTCTGAATACCATCTCCACTAATCACTACCAACATGGAGCAGACATTGGGCATGTCACTTAATCTCTCTTGGTCTCAAGTTCCCATCAGTAAAATGAGTTTTGGATGATGTAGCCCCTGTAGGAAGAAACTTCAGAGGCCATCTCATCAAACACCTTCATTTTGCAGATGAGGAAACTAAAAGAGATGAAGTGGTTAAATTATTTGCACACAGTCACAAAGTGGGTGTTAGAGGCACAAGGTTAAAAAAAAGAAATACTATTGGAAAACTTGGATATTTAGAACTCCTGCTCAGTAACCCTACTCCACCTACAACTTGTTCTGTGCACCCACTGACAATGAGCACAAAGGACTTTGAAAGCTTATGCTTCAAGACCCAATTTTGAAGGTCCCTTCCCAGTGCCCCAAAGCAGAAATTACTGTCTTCTTTCAGATGATGACATATAGCCTGATCCCTCCATGCCCCTACAGAAGAAGGCACTGCTCCTGCCCAGATGCTCAAAACAAAGAGAAAGCAACTAGAGGAGAGGGCAGGGCAAATTATGTTGGTAATGTGTAGTATTGTGCAAAGGTAGCTACTGCAAAAGAGCTTCCATGTTTAATGGAAAAGAGTTCCATAAACCCAGACAGACTGGTCTTGTCCTTTCAGAGGTTATTGTGAGCAGGTTATTAGGGGCCCATGCCTCCTATGTGAGGGGGTTAAAATGGCCAGCCTTGGGGGCTCGAAGCAAAAACAAGTAAAATTTAAAGAGAAGCCACAACGTCATGTGCAAATTTTGTACTTTGAAGGAAAATAAGCTAAAATGCCCTTATCAAAGAGGATTCTTTAAACTCCCTGAGATCTTGAAACGAAAGCAAGGAACAGTACAGTGGTTCAAAAGGGAAATAAAACTTTTAAAAAAAAACTGGGAATGAAGTTTTATAAGACCCCTTAATTCAGAATTTTAAAACACAAACAATAAGGTATAGAACTTAGAAGACATAATAGATAATCTATCCAAAGAAACAGAGGCCCCCAAAAGAGAGAATAGTAGATTTAGTACACAAAAATACAGAAGTAGAAGAAAATTTGGGCAAAAGATACAAAAGGGAACCATTTCAAAATAACCAACCTAACCTAAACAAAACAGTGATACTGAAAATTAGGAAAAAGAACACCATTTCACATAGAAGATTAAACTTTAAGGAAAACAAAGATAGAAAGAACAGCTGAACTGGACCTGTTCATAGAGGACTGGACCATATGAAGTAGACCATGTGTAGATGAGGCTTATATTTGAGGGCACTGAGAGGTGAATTATCAAATATTCTGAGGAAAAAAAACATGTAAAGTATATTAGTAAGGGAAACCATAAGAGGAGATGGTTCAGTTATGTAATGAAGGCAGTGGGTAGTATAGATAGATAAACTGTATGCTGCATTGGCCACCAAGTATGTCGCTAGACCTAGAGGACCCAGCACCCCTCAAATTTTTGGTAGGCTCTCTATGAAGGATTTTTCGTAGGACATGGACAAAAGTCACTCTAGATTAGTAGATATGATTGGATTGCAGTCTGGATCATTAAAACGAATACCCTCATCAATGAGACTATAGATTCTTTGATGCATTAAAGAAATAACCCTGAAATCCAGTTCTTTATAGATCACCTGAGCCCTGAACTCTTTGGAACCTTGGGTCCTAAACTTCCCTAATTTTTAAGAGAAAGGAGAATGAGATGAAGGAGTAGACTAGGTGAAATCTCAGCCATTCCCTTGGGGTTGTGTATAGGAAGGATTCAATAAGAAGATAATGGAGAAGGAAGTAAAATGAACCTTCAATGGTTTCCATAGAAACAGCTGGTGGTACAGTGGATAGAGCACTGGAAGCACTTGAGTTCAAATCCAGCCCCAGATACTTAGCTGTCTGATGCTGGGCAAATCACTTAACCTCTGATTTCTTCAACTGAAAAATAGGGATGATAATAGCACCTACCTAGCAGGGTTATTCAGATCAAATAAGAAAACTCTTTGTAAAAGTGCTTAGCACAGAGCCTAGAACATAGTAGGTACTATATAAATGGTCCTTTCCTTCCCCTTCCCCTTGGCAATAACAGGAGAAAGTTATGGTTGAAAAGAGCATCTAGTGCACATACTCTCAGTGATGGGAGATAGTTATGGTTGAAGAAGCATTAACAGCAAGAGAAGGGTCAAGGCAAAAGGCCATCACCTTTAGAGAGGGCTCAGGAAGTCCATCAATATCTCCTGTGGTATTGAATTCTAACAAAAGTAGATACCCATGGCTATGATAACAGGTATAGTAGACAGTGATGGGCATTTACATATATAGTCCCTTTTTAAGTAGACCAGTTCATATTTATAGTCTTGCATTTAGAAAAGTATTCATTGAAATTCATTGTGCTATCATTATATTTGTAAGAAGTTGCCAAAAGTGGGATCACTGCTAAAAATTCAGTAAAATTTCTCTACCTAATTAAATGGGAGTGGGATGGTGGGGTTTGAAAGCTAACTTTAACTGGTAAAAACAACAGCAGCAGCGGCAACTGAGTTTTATAATAATATTTTCAAGGATATAGATGCATTAATTTATTACTCTCAAAAGGCAATGTGGTATAATTGAAGTGGGATGAGATCTAGGTTGCACTCCAAGCTGATACTAGTCAATATATATTAATTACCTAATACATATCAGGCACTGCGTTAAGATCTAGCAGTATGAAGAAAATTATGCTAGTCGTTGCCTTCAAGGAGCTTACAATCTAATGGGGGAAGATAACACATAAAAAGAAGCTGAAAAATTATGTGGGGTTGGGGGCTGTACCAGCTAGCAGGCACAATGAAGTCTTGCACAGAGGTGGTAAAATACTTGAGGGTGTGTCAGTTTCAAAGCTGATTTTATCCTGCAGAATGATGAGTTTCTAGAGATCGAAGAGGCCAACCAGATAGAAAATGATGAGGTGAATTCCCTGAGTGCCCTTCTTAAAAGTTAAAGGATCAGGAAGGACTTCTCCAATGTCCAACCTCTACCCTCCCCAGAGAAAGGGGGGAATAGAGAGGTCCCAGGGGCAGAAAGTATGGAGGAAGTGTGAGTTTCAGAACTGATTTCATCTTACAGAATGATGGGTTTCTGGAGATCATAAGAACCAGGAGGTCAGCCAGGTGGGAAATGTAACACTGTGACTTCATTGAATCATTATGTGCTTAAGTTTTTTTTTTTTTTATCTGCAAAATCAGGAATAGTGCAAGCCTACCTGTTTCTTAAGGATATGGGGAAAATCAAATTATATAATGTCTACAAAAACACTTTGAAAATCATAAAGCATTACATATAGGTGTAATTAGTATTATTAACTAATCTTACAAAGGTTAATTAGCCATAGTCCTTAGGGAACTTACTTTAAGGATTAGTAAGAAATGACGTGTAGACATCATATTGTTTTTATGTAAATTGCCTTATAGTTCTCAAGTAGTTGAAATAATAATTATCCCTGAAATCTTATGACTAATTTGCATACTGACCCTTTCTTTTCTTCTTAGTGCAAAAGTAAATTTCATGAAAAAATTAAATCCTAATTAAAAGAATATGAAGTAACACAGTTTCACTGTATAAAGATGTTTATAGATATGGATTATTAGCCAAAATTTTCTGCCTAATGACTCAGAAAATAGATATATAATCAGGGAATTAGGTGTCTCCCACTTGAAAGAAATTTAGGAGATCTAACAAGAGTTGCTTTCTTGGTGGCATTTTTCTCTTGTAGAAGTTTATAATGTCTGAGATATTGTCTTTATCTAATACAGTTGAATATTCATCTATTTAAAATTTATAAAGGAAATTTTTAATTGTTTGACTTATTCCTACCAGAATTTCTTTCTTTCTTCTTTTGAGATAAGTGTCTATGGCAAGGATTCTTAATCTTTCTGTGTCATAGACCCCTTTGGCACTCCGTTGAAGCCTATGGCCCCTTTCTCAAAATGATGTTTCTAAATGCATAAAATAAAATACATTGGCTTACAATGGATTGTCTATTAAAATACAGTCATTAAGAGGTTTAGTAAAAATATGTTTGTAGTTCCCAAGATAAGAAACCCTGGTCTATAGAAATAATATATCAAGTATATCAAGTATGTTGAAAACAAATCAACTTCATTATCAGAATAAAGGATCAATTCTTCGTATGTAATCATTACCATTTAAATATATTTTAATGATAGACACTATTTGTGGAAACTTTGTGAATTTTTAAAACAGTGAACTTTTCCTCCTTGTATTTGAGTCTGTTTTAATATTTTTTTTTCAAAATAAAACTGTTTGACTATATAAGCAGATATAACACCTCATAGTGAAATATTAGATAAGCACATTAGTATAATAAAGGTAGGGCGGCTAGGAGGCACAATGTATAGAATGCTAGGCCTGAAGTCAGGAAGACTCATCTTTCTGAAATCAATTCTGGCTTTAGATACTGTGCGACCCTGGGTGAGTCACTTGACCCTGTTTGCCTCATTTTCCTCATCTGTAAAATGAGCTGGAGAACGAAATGGCAAAAATACTAGTATCTTTGCCAAGAAAACACCAAATGGGGTCACGAAGAGTTGGACAAGACTAAACAGTAACAAATAAAGGTAGATTTTTTTAATGCAAGTTATAGATTACATAAGTGACACTTGTAGACTTCTTCAAAATCTACCATATTGCCCCATTCCATAGACATAGTTAAGTTATAAAGAATTGAGATTTGGTTAATGTGTACATCACTTCATTGGTTATTTGATACCTTCTTTAAACTACATAGCCTTATAAAAATGAAATTAAAATATATTCATTTCCTGGGAGGTGGTCACTGTTCTCAATCACGGTCACTGCCCACTTTTTTGTTCCTTGCTTCCACATACTGTAGTTTAGTTCATCTTTCTAACAGTTTCCTTTTTGTGAGGTTTTTATTCTCACAGAATGGCTTTATTCTTGAAGATTTGCTCTTCCCTATCCTCTGTAGTACATCATAGCCACTTAATAAATGCTCTCTTTTGCTACCAAAGAACATTATGAATGACAGACAAATACCCTTTGTATGGTTCTTGATAAGAGAAAAGCAACTCCTCCCATAAAGATTGCTATTATTGTGGTCTGATTTGGTGTTGGCAATGTGAAATGTTAACAGGGTCCAATTTTTACAGTTATTTCCATGGCTCTAGAGACACAGGGCAGTCTTGGATGTGTATTTTGGATTTGTCTTCAAGTTTCAAAGCATTTCATTTTCATTTCTCTACATCACTCTACCAGCTCTCATGGACTTCATAACGGATTAGCATTGGATTTTGCCAAAGGATTCTGGCAGTGACTGTTCTCTTAGTTACGATTTCAGTAAGCAGACAAGTAATAGTGATGGATCCTACTGCCAAGGGATTTAGTTTGTCTCTCAGTTTTAATATGATGGTTAAAATTGAATGTAAAGATGATCGGGCAAGAGCAGCACTTGTTTTCCATCTCTTTTCAAAAATTCAGCAGTTAACAGCTCTCTAAATAAAAACTATTGCAGCTTGTTCTTTACTCCTGAAAAGTCATTCAATTGGGACATCAATTTTCCTAGAAATAATGATTTTTTTTATTCTTGTCATCTAAGAGTTGTCCATTTTGCCAGAATGTTTCTTGTCTGTTGGGAAGTGAAGCTGTTCAGATAAGAAGGTGGTGGGGAGCTGGAAGAGTCTATATTGTGTTGTAAAAGTTCCAAAAGGTGCTAAGATTTCCCTGGAAACCAAAAGTAACCTCCCTTGTATAAGCCACAGAGATTCATCAAATATATATTAGCTTTCATATGATGACTTTAACCTAATATTCCTTTCACAAATTTCCCTTCAGCCATATCTTTCCAATCACCAAATCACAATCTTGAAAGGGGAAAAAACAGATATACTAAGAAGCATTTTTCCTTCATATTGTCAATTTAGTTTCCCTAGTGCCTCAGTGGGGCAAAAGTATAGATAGAGGCAGCTTAGTATTATGAATGGAAAATGTGCTGGTTTTGTAGTAAGGCAACCATGGGGTGAAATCCCATCTCTTACACTTCATTAGCTTTGTCACTCTGGGCAAGTCACTTAACTTCTCTCTGAAGCTGGCAACTTCGTACTAGGTTCTCCATACTAATGAAATCACAATCAGGATTTGAATATAGCATGCAATGTAATCACTTTAAAATAATTATTTTTTTTAAACTATAACCTTCTAGGCAACATTTCAGGGGTGAGATGACCAAATTCCAAGGAGTCTTAATTTATATATAAGTAGTTTTTCTTGGTGTCCAACTAAAAATTAAGTCTGGAATAGTACTATGTGCCTTGTTCCTGTTTTGCAAATCAAGTCAACCACTTTCTTTATAACTGCTAATTAAAAAGATTTCACATTTTGTCCATATTTTTTCTTTAAAGTGTTAGGTTGGTTTTTTTAACCACCAGATTGCATACTGGTAGGTATTAAAGGCTGAAGGTTAACAATGCCAATCAACAGTACAGGGCAGACAGTGGGCATTGCCATTAAAAAATAAGTGTATACAAAATAAATATCTTGTGAAAAAGCATGCCATGAATTTTATGTTCAATACATTCCACTGTAAATTAGAACTTTCACTTACATTTTAAGTTAGAAAAATATCTGGTTTGGGGGAATGAAACAAGAGTCTAGAAAGATAAAGTATACATGTTGCTCAAACATCCAAGTAGTAAAAATGTAAAGAAATGAAATCTTTGATCACTGCAGAAACAGAAAATATCCACAAAATACTGAAATGGAAACCAGATCATATGAGCTAACGTAGATTGGCACCCCCAAATTGTAGCAAGGTCTTTTATCATTTAGAATGCTCAATGTTATGTTAAAAGTTAGAAATAGTTATGATTTGTGTGTTTTTATTTTTATTTCCAGTTCCAAATTCTTTCCCTCCCTCTACAGCCTCCCCCATACATTGCGAAGGCAAGAAATACAATACCCTTTATACATATGAAGTCATATAAAACATTTGGAAATAGTTATTATGGTGAATCTGAAGATTATGCTTTTTAGTTTATAATTGAAAGAGTCCAGAAGTTTTTTCTGAATAAATCACATTTTTATAAGTAAAATTTTCCTTTGTTCTATGTAGAAATGGCCTCATTTATAAATAATAATGAAAAATATTTGAATTATTTCACCCTCCCTTGAGTCTGAATAATCAGGTTATTATTTCAGGTGATATGTTAAGCCAACAAAATCATATTTCCATTCTTTTTATAGTCTGCAAAAACACCATTAATAGCATTATTTTTTTTAAATTATAATTTTCCTCTGATTTATAAACAAATAATCTGAGAATAAAGATGATATAATTCCTCTGTCAGTTATCAGTACTGAGACATTTGAGAAAATATGTCTTGAATTGTTGAAATAGTAATTATTAGCTGGACTTATTAGATAAACAAACATTTATCTAATAAATATTAGATAAATTGTGACCTCACACCTCTCAGAAGAGAGATCAGGGAATACTAAACAGATGGACTATCAGGTATAGTTACTGTTGGTTTTCTCCTTAACTTTTAAAAAAATTCTGTGTTGTCATTGTTACAAAGGAGGGCATAATTCTGGACTGTGTGGAGGGGTAGAGGGAGGATTATATCCAGAAATTACTGAAGTAGAAGCATCTCCTTGATGGTATCCTTTACTCTACTTTTCCTCTCGAGTTCTTTGAAGGTAATATGTTGCAGCCTACTCATTCATACTCATGTTGATCTTCTTCATTGTCCTTTCAGTGACTCACAGATTTAATCCTTCAGAGACTAATCCATAACTTGAACATAATGCCAGCATCACCAGAAGAATATCGATAAAGAATTTGAGCCTTTGTTTCAGGCAGAAGCTTCAGGTATTAAAAGCACTATATGATATCCTAAAAGCCATCTAGGCTACTCTTTTCTCTTTGATTCTGGAGCTAGTGCTCTGTCCATCTCTCGAATCTGTCCAGTGTCAATACACCAGCTGTTGGCTAGCCGTCCACCTATGTATTAGTATTTCAGTGGTAGGCATCTTTTAGTCTCTTGATGTTTGACGTGTGGATAATAATACTGAACTTTTTAAGTGATTTTGGATCTCACTTACGGGGTTATGATGTGGGAGAGAGGGCTTGATACACCATCTGGAGGACCTTATCTCTTCCCTTTGTATTCTGCACTGGATATCCTCTATTCCAATAGCAAACATCTTTGGTGAACATCCAACTTCCTATTTTATTCCTCACCTGATGTTAATAACCAGGAAGATCACTGAACTAAGTTTATCTCTGTTGTCGCAGAGTTTTGTTTGTGAAAGCTTGCCTGTTCCTACAGTATACATCTAATGATGCATGCCCACAGTATATGTGCTGATTATTCTAATAAGTATGATGTCCAGGGGTGAAAGCAAACATGTGAGTTAGAAGTTATTGGTAAACTCTCAGTCACCTTTGAGCAGAGGTAGGCGATAATAATACGTATGATTCCCTGTACTCCCACCCCCGCCAAAGCATTTGGTATCCCCCCGCCTTTATAGGTATCTTGAGAATTGCTCCCCCTAACACAGATTTAACATATTTGTTCTAGTCTAATTGCTCTTTTCACCTTTCTTTCCTACATGTTTATATAGTACATCAGGAACTATGATGTAAGAGTTCAAATGTCAGAGCTCCACTGTCTTTGACAGAGAAGAGTGCTGGAGAAATCTTAACAGATCTTTTCCACTATTCATCTTTTCACTGTCCTTTCAGTTTCATTCTTAAATGACCACAGGTTTCTCTGCCTTTGCTGAGTCTCTTTCAGAGTTTCTGGCGAACTTATTTTTCTTCTACTTCTTGTCACTATCCTCTTCCATAACAAATTTTAAAACCGGCTTACTCTCTGAGCTTACTATGGAGATCAACTTCTGGATGATGCCATTTCTAGGCTCTTTTTATTTCATCATTGTGGTGATTCATTTTCTTTCATCGAACATCGTTGCAAGTGGTAGTAGCCTTTGTTGCTATCTCAATGCTTTTTATTCATTTCCAATTTAAATGTTGTTTTTGTTGTTCAGCATGTCCAACTCTTCGTGCCCTCATCTGAGGTTTGCTTGGAAAAGGTTGGTTTGCCATTTTCTTCTCCAGCTCATTTTACAGATGAGGAAGCTGAGGTACACAGAGCTTAGCGACTTGCCCAGGCTTACACAGCTAGTGTCTGAGGCCAGACTTGAACTAAGGAAGATTAATTAGTCTTCTTGATACCAAGCCCAGTACTCTATGTACTGTGGCGCCACCTACCTACCCAATTTAAACAATAGCTTGTCTAAATAGTTTAGGTTGGAGATGCCACAATCCATGTCATGCCATCTCCTTTTTTAATCCTTTCTTTAACTTAGTATTGATTTTCGTCTTTGCTCCAACAAGTTAGTGGTTTATTGGTACACAGCTGATTTGGAAAAGACATTCACATCTGTACCCGGTTATATTTCTTTGCTACTAAAATAGAATGTTTCTTTTCGTGTGTGATGTTTTTGGCACTTGCCGTGTCTAGCACTTTTTGAAGAAAGTATTCAAGATGTATAGGCAGAAGATCACTGTGTGATCTATGTGTCTTTGCCCTGTTGTAATTTACTTGTGAGCAAGGTATTCCAACCTATTTTTGCTCTTATCCTCTGTGTCCACTTTTGAATTTTAAGCAGCAAGTACTAAAGTACATGTGGATTCAATTTGGAGAGTCTTATCAAGTTCTTGATAGAATTTCTCTACATCCTTATCCTTTGCAGCAAATATCACTTAAGCTGCAATTTTCTTCGTGGTGATCTTTTCAAAATGTTTAGCACTGGAATTTGAGATGAATCCTGTCCCATGAAAAGATGCTGCCTCTTGCCTTTGGGTGCACCATAACGCTAAATTCCTACACTTTGGTGAACCAAAGTTATGGATATTTTAATTGAATTTATTGAGACATCTCTTTTTTAAATAAAGATATTGAAGTAGTGGTTTATATCTTTTCAAAAGCAATGTTGATGGTAAAAAACATATTATGTGACTCCCCAGTTCCAGGTTGTGAGAATATTCATTTGTCTTCAACTAGTGCTTCTCTTCTATCTGCAAGAACACTCCCATGGATGTGAGGACACTAGAATCAGCACTTGAATGTTAGAGTAAGAAAAAACCTTAGGAATCATCTGGTCTAAACTCCTTTTACAGATAAGGAAACTAATCCTCAGAGATAATAAGTGACTTGCCCAAGTTCATATATGGGAATGGAGAAGGCAAGGCTAGAACCCGACTCTGTTGACTCTTGGTACAGAGATCATCATAGTTTCTTCATGCGTGCACATTACATAGAGTATGTTAAACAGTAAAAAAAAATATATGCAAAAAAACTTGTTCTCTTTTTTGGGAGGAAGTTAGTTTGAGTAAGAAGCAGCCAAAGGTGGTGTGTGTGTGCGCGCGCACGCATGTATGTATCCTATAGAGAAGCAAGTGTATCTTTACTCCACTTTCTTTCTTATAGAATACCTCTCTCCAAGGAGATGGATTAGTCAGCAAATAAAAATTTATTAATGCCTATTATGTGTATGTACTGCTAAATGCTGAGAATACAAAGAAAGACAAAGGACCAGTCCTTGACCTCAAAGAGCTCACAGTCTGTTGGGAGAAGAAACTGAAAATCAGGTGGGAGGAGAGGGAGGCTATTTGCACTTCAGTCCTGATAAAGTCCTGCAGCCAGGTAGGAAATTCTGGCCTGGGCCTCTTCCTTAAATAGAAGATCTGGAAGGAGTGAAAAGAAATGTGCAAGAACTGTCTCTAGCATTTGAAAACTAGTTCTATATGGAAGTGTGCCATTTTCTAAATATACACAGAAGGTTACATTGCTCACACAAGTTAAAGTTTCTAACACAGGTATATCCATTGCTAACAGGTAATCCAGTTTAATAACTTGACTTTGAAACTAGAAACCAAACCTGTTTGGAGAGGTATCTCAAGAAATCTTGATTTAGACTCAGAAGTTCTGAAGGCCTGAGAAAAATGAACAGCAGAGGATTGGGAGGGGGAGTCAGGGCAATGGAATCTCAGATAACTTCTTCTGTTGATATAATTATGTTTATTTGAAATTTTAAACATTCCAAAGATTTCATAAGTGATAATTTTTGTTATTGTGATAGTATCATACTCTTTAATTTACATTTCCTTTTATTGGAAAGGAAACAATTTATTTATTAACATATGTATTCCAAGAACATCATATGAAATCAATTAGTATACAGTGTCCCAAAAGTCTTAGTTCAGTCTTATGCTGTTAAAACTTATTAAAACTCTAAACTGTTAAAGTTTAAAACTGCACTAAGATTGTTGGAATGACAACCCTGTATTATGTGTTGAAAGTAGTAGAGACTGAATTCTATCAGAATAAGGACATGGAATTTTAAAACAGTTGGCTTTCTTACTAATTATTGCCCAGAGTCTGTGCAATCTGTATTCAAAACCACTGACCCAAATATTAATCTTTTTAAAAAAGAGTCTGTGTACTGTGGCAGCCTAGAAATTGCAAAACCAATCCTGATTGCCACGATGAGCTAGCTCCTCATCGGACCTTCGTTATCAATATTACCTTACTTTGAATGAGTTGAACGTTTCCCCTTTTGAACGTTCTCTCAGGCCACTTGGACTTTTCCCACACTGTGGTTTGAAGAAACATGATTCAAAAACCTCAAATAACTTGTCTGGGGTCATGCAGAAACTTGGGGAATGATGCTGGGATTAGAACTCAGAATTCCTGAGGACTTTTAGGCAAATCATATTTTTTTTTCTTTTGAGTGAACCCTAATTTTAGCTTTAGGAGTTTTCTTTAGAATTTCTGACCTATTGTGTTATGCTTCTGGACTAATCAAGAACTTTTCTTCTCAAATGACTTGTGCTCCTGCTAGCAAACTTACTCCTCTGGGACTGTCCCAGTTAGCTTCTGGGTTACACTTATGCAGAAAGACTCTGCCTCAAGGCTCTTTCCTTTAGATCTGTCATTGCATCACTTTCCTGTGGTGCCATGCAGGGTCATAATCTTTGCCTCAGGGTTCCCTGCTACTGATTCTCTATTCCATACTGCTGAGGGGTGGGGGAAGAAAGAACCTAAAATTTTTGCATTTTTCTCATCTATGTCCCCCAACTTAAGGAAGCCTGGATTTGAGCTTTAAAAGAAACCTTCCTCTGTTTTGTTTTCTTTTTTTCCTTTTTTTTTAAACTTGGTGTGGCTTATTTAAAAGGCGATGCACTAAGTCTTTCTCCTGGGATGTTACACTTCAACCTTTTGCAGTGCATTTATAGAGCCATAGGAACATTTCTTCTCATAGGAAGGGAGCTTGAGCTCCCAAGTCACTCTCCAGGCTGACCTTCAGTGAATGGGTATTATGGCTTCATTACTCAAGGGGGCTAAAAAGTAACTGGAAAAGTGTTTCTACTGATAAGATGAAGGCATTTTCTACCTTTGAATGGAAAACTTGGAGAACATAGGAATATGGTTTCTGGGCCGCATTTATGAAATATCTGGCTATTTTGAACGCAGCAGTGAATGGCAGATTATATTAAGTATTAATATTAGTAGCATATATTTATGATATTGGTCCATGTACTTTATGAAATGAATACTCTTTCTTGAGGCTAATACATTTGGAAGTCTCTCTCTCGAAACTGGTTTATTTGGGATAGAAGGTAAAGCTGACAACATACTGTTTCCCCTAAGGTTGGCTTGTTATCTATGAACAATATAGCCTGAGATGCTCTGCTACAAACCATGGGTTCACATGCGGCAGGAGTAAGATCATACATTCTGCCACCGCCATAAAATTGTATCCGATTCCTAATATGCTATAATAGTATAATTTGGCTTCATTTTGTTTTTTCGTTGTTTACATAACTAGAAATGTTGTTAATGCCAGAAACTTATTCAGCAATGGGGATACAAGAACCATATATTTATTTTGTCTTACTTTGCATAGTGTTTGAAACTTTTCTATAATTTCAATATGGCAGATTGAGTACTTCAGTTGAAGTGTTTTCGCTGTGTGTGTCTTTCCTTACTCTTTTATTCCCAACTGTAAACTTGGAGTGATCAAGTAGCAGCTCTTTCTAATATTTTGCTTTCTCCCCAAGACCAGACCACTCCTCACCCCTCAACTATGCCCTTAACCTCCTTTGCTTACAGAAAAAGATAACTTCTTCCTTAACTGACAAGGTTGGAGACATTTCAATTCCAATCACTGTAACAAAAATTTTTAGATGTTTACTGTGGTCGAGTATGTGCTAGGTACTAGGAATTAAAAGAAAAAAAATTGTAATAGGTCTTTCCTTGAAGGAGCTTTTGGCAGGCATATAACCTTGTTGATAACAACAATATCTCGTGTTTATGTAGTATCTACTGTGTGCCAAGCACTGTGCTATGTGTTTTACAAATATTATTTCATTTGATCTTAACAATAACTCTGGGAGGTAGGTGCTATTATTATCCTCAATTTTACAGCTGAGAAAACTAAGATGACCTGAGGTGAAGTGACTTGCCTAGAGTCACACAACTAGCGTCTGATGTCTGAGACTCTATTTGAATTCAGATCTGATTCCAGACCCAGTACTTTAATCACTTTTTCACCCAGTGTAGCAGCAGTGTAGCTGGCAGCTACTGTGGCTGTATAAGACCACAACAATCAGCACAGAGAAGGCTGCTAACACAGGTACTTTGATCTGCTTTTTTAAGGAGAGTAACTCTAAGGGGTTTACAATCTCAGTTTAATCAAACATACATATATCATTCACTTAGTTCAGGGGGAGAAGATCAGTCCCTTGAACTTCAAGGCAAATACAAACATAAATTACAGACATCAACAGACAGACCTTGTCTGACTCAAATCACAATACATAGTTACCAGAGAAGCACCAATATCTGTCTGGGTTATCAAAGCCAGGGGGCAGTTATGATGGCTTGCCCAGAGTCTCAACACACAGTCCATGAATAAGCCCCAAAAATCAAACACCAAGCTCCCCTCAATTATATCCTGTTTATAGCCGTGAGGGCTCTGATTTCACCTAGGCTGGGCGTGTGAAAGTTCCCCATCCCCAGTACCACATCATATGCAATCAATGACTCCCAATTGTCTTAATGCTGAGAAACATTACAAGACAAGATCCCACTTTATCAGCCCCATTTAAACAAAGGCCAGCATCATTAAAGGCATTTAAGAGAAGAACAGCAAAAAGTCCCTCCCTGATTACCTTTACACCCAACTGCCTACTTTCAAAGGGAGAAGGAATATAGGATGATAGTCCAAGTCAACTGCAGGGTCAAGAAAAGTTTTTTGAGGATGACAAGGAGGTAGGTTAGTGAGCAGCAGGAAAGTATCTAATGGCTAAGGCACCATGGGCTTCTCAGTCACTCAGGCCTGAATCCTCTATCACAGTTACCCCAGAGAGCCCTATAGATCATCTCCATTCTCACAACATCTTTCATACACATACACACACACACACACACACACACACACACGCGCGCGCACGCACACACATGCACACACACACCCTCACAACATCTTTCATATCTATATCTATATAATCTCTATCTATATGTACATACATATCTATATCTATCTGTACCTATCCCTATCTATAGATATAGATACATAGATATAAAATCTCCATCCCTTTCTTGTCACTCATAGCTGCTACTCTCGTATAGACTCTCATTCTTCTTGGTATTCCTGACACAAATCTCTGAAAAGTATGGAAATAGGAACAAAGAAAAAAGATGTTAGGGGTGACTAAGGGGCTGGAGTTTGGCAAGACATGGATAGTGACAGAACAAGGGAGCAAGTGATTCATGGGTAAAAGACATCCAACTAGAGGCAGCACATTGTAGTGGATGGCATTAGAGTTGGAGTAAGGAAAACATAGGTTTGGAATGTCACCTCAAGCTCCAGTTTATAAAGTCCTGTCTAGCACCAATATATTATCTTATGATCTGTGATCTTATGAACTAGTCAACCCTAGGGTCTAGTTTGTGAAGGATTAGGAATAGATGCTCAAAACATGTGTGACAGCCTGAGAGAACAAGAAGGCATAGTCTACAGGGTGCAGTGAGGACAAAGAAAAGATTTGGAAAGAGTCAGTGGTAGAGTTAAGGGGACATGATCAGAGAAGAGAATTTTATAGTTTAGAATCAATCACATGTAGCAGTTATATATGCTGGTGAGATCTAAGGTTTTGACCACCCCTGTGAATGGCTGAAGTGGAATATGAGTCATGAAACTTGTGGAGGTCAATGATGCCAGGATGATTAAGGGGAATACTGTTTCTAGAGTTAGGGAACCAAGGTTCCAATTCTGCTTCCAGTGCTTACCACCTTTATGCAGCAGGGACAGTGACAGGTTCCAGTTTTCTCATCTGTAAAATAAAAAGATTAGACTAGATGATATAATGTTCTTTCCACATCTAGATCCATGATCCTAAGAAATGCCAACATTTCTAGTAAAGTCCCCTTATGGTCAGAGTTTGAAGTAGAGAGGAAGACTGTGCCAACAATGGAATTCCTTGCTAAAAAGGGAGGATGATCTGGAGACTGGCAGGTTATAACAAAACTGATATTTATATTAAAAGCTGAAGTCAGTCCCAAAGACTGGGAGGATACTGAGAGATTTCTGCAGAGGACAGATACAGAATTACCTTTGCCCAACATCAGTGTGAGGATAGTGCAGGGGGGTGAGGGTAGAGTATAAAACTAGCACCTACTACAAGATAAGAGTCAAGTTTCTGCAAGAACAAAAAAAAAAGAAAACATGTATGAAGAGATCTGCAATGATGGGGTATTTGTTAATGATAGGAGTCCTGTGGAGGGAACAGTGGTAAGAAAGAGCACCAATCAGGAGGACTTTGGTGGATGGAGTGAGCAAAGTGGTAGCAAGGGGGAAAAAGTTGGGAGTAGGGCGGAGTGAGAGACTGGAGAGTGGTTGCAGGATAAGGAAGTCTTCACTAAGGACCCCAAATTACAAGCATTAGATGAGAAAGAGGTAAGACTTTGCTTGCCCTTAAGACAAGGGAAATGCTAGTTGTCTGGGGCCTCCACCTCCCAGGTCTCTTTGATCACAGATTTTGGAATCAACTCATTCGCTCTACAAACATAAAGAAACAAGATCAGGAGAGGCACATGGTCTGGTAGATATATCTGCTAACCAAGGTCCAAAGGGCCCGACTGAACTCAAACATAGTGTTAAATTCATTTCTATCACTTTTAAGATGTATGTATGTATGTAGATGATGGTACACCCAGAGGATACTCTATCCATTGAGTGTATAATCTCTCATCCAAGCCTGATGCTTGGTGAGAGACAGAGTTTTGGTGCTGATATGCCAAATTTGTGGGTGCTTCATGGATACATAAAAAAGCAGAATCTTTTTTTACTTCTGACAGCCCCTGAGAGGATACGAGAATACACCTTCAAGGAAGTACTAGGGAAGGGACTCTGGTGTGTATGGTCTTCCCTATCTACCCATTAGTTCCATGGTTACAGAAGGCTGAGGTAGTAATGTTTTCTAGAATTGTAATGATGGGCTCCAATTTACCTCCATTTGTATTAAATTACTATCACCTATTCTTCTACTTGTTGGTGACAGAATACTAAAGTGGCAGTTTCTTAGATTGTTTGGTGAAAACTGCAAGAGTAATTATGGCATTCCCATATGGCAGTAGTTTCTGGGGCAAGGAAGTCTCCAAATACAGTCTCTCAGAGGGACCAGAACTCTAGTTTTACCCTCAGGATTTACTGTAACAGAATTAAAAATCAGTGATTTGGGGAGATTATTTCTTGATTTGAAATATTTCTCCCATTCATACTTCTTTGTGATTAGTGATACTTAAAAGTATATTTTGTGAATATGTCAACATGTTGAGGTTTTATGGAATTAGTAGTCCAAGTAACCTTATTTCTAAATGTATTTTTGTCTTTCAACACTTCATTGAATCCATGACCTTATAAATATGAATTCTTGAGCTATCAGTAAAGATCACAACTTATCTATACATTTTTACTGTTAAACTCTTAACCATTGAGGATCTACTCACTGTGCTGTAGATCTTCCTTGTATTTTTTAACATCTCATAGGTATTAACTACATTAACAGCCTGTTTTCTTTTCCATTTATTTCCTGTCTATTCAGACACATGCATTTTGGTTTCATTGATATACTAGTGCTTGCCATCCCTATGGTCCTCTGGCTCTCTGCTTTTAGGTTTCTTAGTAGTCTATAATAAGGCTTTACTTAGCCCATTTAATTTACTGACCCCAAGTGATATTTTTTAGCTTTAACATTCATTTTTAAAATTTTTGAATTCCAAATTCTTTCTATCTCTCTCTCTCTCTCTCTCTCTCTCTCTCTCTCTCTCTCTCTCGCTTTAACCCCTCCCCCACCCATTAAGAAAGCAAGCAATGTGATATCAATAATACATTCAAAATCATGTCAAATATTTCCATATTATCCATGTTGGAGGGGAAAAAAGCAAAAAAAAAGTGAAAAAAATATGCTTTGATCTGTATTCCGAGTCTGTCATTTCTGTCTTTGGAGGTGCATAGCGTTTTTCGTCATGAGTCCTTTGGAACTGTCTTGGATCACTATCTTGAGCAGAGTAGCTGAGTCTTTCATCATTGATCATTATAGTACTGCTTTTACTATATATGGCGTTCCCCTGGTTTAGCTCACTTCACTTCACATCAGTTCACAGAAATCCTCCCAGTTTTTTCTGAAACCATCCTGCTTGTCGTTTCTTAGAGCACAATAGTATTCCATCATATACCAACAGCTTGTTCAGCCATTCCCCAATTGATGGGCATCCCCTCAGTTTCCAGTTGTTTGCCACCACAAAAAGAGCGCTATATATATTTTTGTGCAAATAAGTCATTTTCCCTTGTCTTTGATCTCTCTGGGATAGACATAGGTAGTGGTATTACTGGCACTTTGCCCTTTGGGCATAGTTCCAAAATGCCTAGCCATTCTTTATCCCAATCCTATGCCCACCTAGCCGTTGAGTATCATTTTAGCATTCTCCTGTGGAAGGTTATGCTGAATCTGTAGCTAAAGGACTTGAGTTCAAATCCTAACTCTGCTCCTAACTACCTGTGTGATCTTGGGCAAGTCATTTAATCTCTCAGCCACATGTTTGTCATCTGTAAAATAAGAGGGTCAGACTAGATGACCTTTGGGCTCCTTCCCAGTTCTAAATCTGTGATCCTATGGAAGTATATGTTTGCTTGATTGGGAGGATTTTGTCACATTATTCATCAAATTTTTCAACATCTTCATTCTCTTTTGAACAGATGCTGGCTCACAACCTGCAGCTATCTTATGGGGCGCGCACACGCATCTGTGGACGTGTGTATGTGTGTGTGTGTGTGTGTGTGTGTGTGTGTTTAAAATATGCTGATTTCAAGCACTGCAAAGTGAGATGACAAGTGTTCCATGAAAGGATGCTAGTGTTTGCCTTTGGGTGAATGATGAAAACTCTACCTCTTGCTTTATTTTCCTCTCCAAGGAGAACCTAAGAGCAGTCCTTCCACTTAACTGCAATTTCTTTAAGTCTTCTAGTGTGTTGGGTTTTTTTAAATTAGAATGCAGTCTCTCATCAATATTGATGTGATTAAATTTTTCATTTGTCCACACTTTTAGTCACTGGAGAAACATCTCCCACCTAGAGTTGTAATAATTAAATTAATAATTATAGATTATCTAAAAATTGGTAATCCTTAGGATCTTCTGTCCCCCTTTCCACTCCTATGACATTATTCATAACTTCTGCACAAGTAGAAAGAGACCACACAGGTCTGAGGTCCATTTTTCACTCTTCTTAATTTAATAGATTGCCACAGCCAAAAGAGTCATCATCTAGTGGCCTGCCTGCTAATGGTGTGCCTCCCTGTAAGAACTGATCTGGGCCTTGAAGCAGCAAGGGAGAGTTTCTTGCCAGGACCGTATCTGATGCCTCCTCAGTACAGTAGAATCTGCCAGATCTTGCCCTCTGTGGGTGTATAGCTTTTGAGAATGCAGGGTTGCTATCTTTCTATGATGATTTATCATATTTGGACTATACCTGAACCCTATTTTAGAAAAACAGTATCTACATTCCATGTAACTCAAAATGTTTCATTTAATGTCTTGTTGCACAAAGCTTTGTTTTAAAAGTAATTCCTCTCCAGATGAAAAATGAGACCTCTGCATATGTGATGTGGTGAAGGTTTTTTATTCTCTATACTCTGAATGCTCTTCTCTGACTACTCCCAAGTATTTTTTTTACCAATTTTTAAGCCTGCATATTTAATATGAAAATAAAATTAGTTTTTAGACTAAATGAGTTTGTGATAAAACTTTCCCTTCCTTAAAATTAATTTTATCTACCTTTATTTTCCTCCACTTTTTTTAATGTAAGAGAAATCAATATCAAAGCAAGCATAATTAATATTAATTAATGGTCATTTAGACACACAGTCATTCTATTCTTCTTCCTGATTCCACTTGGAATTAATGATCCTTTGTAAGACTATGTTGTAGTCAAAATCTTTTTGCTTCATTGTATGAAATGTTTTTTTATGGCACATGGTAAGCACTTATGAAATGCTTATTAATTGGTTTTGTTCCCTTCACTTTGCATCTGTTCATAACCTGGCTCTTTCTGAATACATGTGAGAGGTGTGTAGCTACTATTATCTTCCACTTACCTTCATAATAATGATTTCCCTGACTTAGTTCTACTCTTGCATTACAGTTATTAGTATTTATATGCAGAGATATTGACAATTATTGGGTTTTTCCTATTATTTCATCTTTACAATTGTCAACTCTACTGTCTCTTCTAATAATCTTTGTATCTTCCACAGAGCCTAGAATAGGATTTTACCTTCTTTCGATATTCATGACGTGTCCCACATCCATCCCTCTCTCTTTTACCACTTTTCAGCTTGCTTTTTGCAGGAGCTTCCTATTTGGTGTTGCCTCCTCTCTCCCATTCCAAGCCATTCTCTTTATAGCCACCAAAGTCATTTTCTGTGCATGTCACACCGCACACGTACACTCAGTAAACTCCAGTGACTCCCTGTTACCTTTAAGATCCAACATAATCTCCTCTGACTGGCATTTAAAACTCTTCACAACTTTGTCCTTCTTCTTCTTATTGTCTTTTTACACACTGCTTCTCTCCATGCGTTCTCCAGTCTAGCTATACCAGCTTGCTTGCTGTTCCTCACCCAGCTCTCATCTCTGTTCCTTCCCACAGGCAATCTCAGTGCTTAGAATGCTCTTCCTCTTTCATCTCTGTGTTTTAAAATCTCTGATTTCCTTCACAACTTAGCTAAAGTACCATCTTCTCCATGAAAGCTTTCCTGATCCACTCTCCCTGCTAGAGCACATTCCCTCCTAGAATGACTTTCTATTCATCTTGTATAGATTCTTTATATACTTTTGTATAAATGCTGTTTCCTCCATTGGATTAGAATGTAAACTCCATGAAGACAAGAACTGTTTCAGTATTTTCTTCATTATCTGGCCCATAGTAAATGCTTAATAAATACTTCGTATTGATTGATTAGTAAATAGTTGAATTGCAAATGAGTGAATAAGTATTGAAATTATACCTTCATTAATCTGTACAAGGCTAAGGTACTATTATATTCCCTATATGTTTGGTGTTGCAGTTGTTTGATTCATAGACCTTTACTGATAAAGTGAAATAGTATTCTCCTTCATTCGGCTTATGCTACACAACAGAGTTGTGGGAGACATGAAAGAACCTTGAAGCTGTTATTAGAAAACACATTCAATGCCCTCATAAAATTCTAACATGGTAGCTTGTAGAAATCCACAAAAGACCTTCAAGAATTGCTTAGCCCTAGTGTATCTACCAGAAAGCATATGGAGACAGCCACTTGACAGAGTTAATAGAGTCCCAGGGATGAAGTCAGATTGCTAATTTTCAGTGTCATATGTTAATGTTTATGGGGTAACTACACAAATTTTAAAAGCTTTATTTGGCATAACCACAACATCTAACATTTTCCATGTTCTTTATAATTCGAAATCTCTTTTGCATGAATGATACAAAGGAAATGTTATTAACCACATTTTGTAGATAAGGGAACCAAGGCTTTATTTATCATTTCTCTACAAATGACTTTCAGATCTATTCATCCATTCTTTGTCTGTCTCTACTGAGCTCCAGTTCTGCATTAACTATTAGTCATCTCCAACTTGATGTCCTATAAGCATCTCAAACCTATTGAAGTCAAACAGAGCTCAGTATCTTTTACCCCAACTCTACTCCTCTTCCTAACTTCCCAACTTCTATTGAGGGTGCCACCATCCTTCCAGTCACCCAGCTTCAAAACATGCGAGACATTCTCTTCGTTCCCCCAAGCTCCTTATATCTAATCAGTTTCCAAGACCTCTCAGTTCTGTTTACCTAATATTTTTTGTATCTCTTCCCTCTCTCTCTGCTCACATGGCCGCTATACAAGTTCAAGAGTCTCATCATTGCTTGACAAAGAAATATTCTTAAAGCATAGATCTGATGAAGTCCCCCCCCTCAAAAAGATGAAATGGCTCCTTACTGATATTAGAATAAGGTGTAAAATCCTCAATTTGACACTTAAAGCCCTTTCCAATCTGACTACAGTCTGCTTTCTAGATTTATTTTGAATTACTTTATTTGTTTATTTATTCACTTCTCATTATTCATATATGAGAATCCATCTTCTTACTTGGTGCCTATACTGGTATTCTCTCCCATGTCTCAAAAATATACTCCTTCCTCATTTCTGCCCTTTAAAATCCTCAGCTTCTATTAGCCCTCAAACTAATATATGTGCGTGTGTGTGTCTATGTTTATATATATGTGTGTCTGTCTGTGTGTGTGTGTGTATTGTGTGTATATATATATATATGTATATATGTGAGTGTATATGTATATAGGTATATATTGTTTACCTTAATGGAATACAAACTCCTATAGGGCATATTTCATTTTTGTCTACATTTCCCAGCGCCTAGCACCATGGAAGAGAAATTTTTGTTGTTGTTGAGTCGTTTTCAATTATGTGTGACTGTGACCCCATTTGAGGTTTTCTTGACAAAGATGTGGTTTGCTATTTCCTTCTCCAACTCATTTTACAGATGAGGAAACTGAGGCAAATGGGATTAAGTGACACCCAGGGTCACAGAGCTAGTAAGTGGCTGAGGCCAGATTTGAATTCAGGAAGATAAGTGTTCCTGACTCTAGGCCCAGTACTCCATCCACTGTACCACCTAGCTGCCCCAACTGAGACATAGTAGGTACTTAGGTATTTACTAAATGCTTATTCAGAAATTACCTGTTTGGGCACCTGAGACATTAGCTTGTGTCAGAGTCAGAACTAAAACCCAGGTTTTAATCATTCCTCTTACTCTATTCCATACTCTTGACATATACCAATTATGTTTTTCTCCTCATTGAATCTATTAATTTCTAGTCATTTACATTCAAGGTAGCAATATTGTTGGTGACATTGTCATTTGTGAACATTCTCTGACTACACTGGTTCTAGTGAACACCATGACATTCTATAAACAGATTGATACATATTTGAAAGGAAGCAGGTTTAACTAAGCCCCTAAAACATATAACCCCTAAAAATAGCTTATAATTCTAGGGAAATATCCCTTAAAAGAGCAGTAGTTTGGTATAGAGAGAGCCAGCCACAGAACCAAAGAGACCTGGCTCAAGCCCCACCTTATACACACACACACACACACACACACACACACACACACACACACATACACACACACGAGAGAGAGAGAGAGAGAGAGAGAGACAGAGAGAGAGAGACAGAGAGAGAGAGACAGAGACAGAGAGACAGAGAGTTAGTTATGTGTCCTGCACAAATCATTTAACCTCTTAGTGCTTAAGGCCAAAGGTGTCAAAGATTTCTGAGTCTGGCCCAACTTGCTAAAATGTAATTGGAAAATATTTAACAAAATAAATCAAAATAAAACATAGATATGTGGTTTTCTAAGTCAATATGCTGTGCTTATAGTTATGTATGGTTTTAGTGGCCCCCTATTTCTCTTTGAGTTTGATACCACTACTCTAGATAAGTAGTTGGAGAAATGCTAACCTGCATTGACAGAAGAGGGAGTTTCTTTCCCAGAAGGTTCTTCGTGCCAGTGAAATCACTGATGCAGAATGTATCTGTATTCTTTAAAACCAGTAACATAACAAGATGGCAGTCCTCATCATAAAATTACAGACTCTCAAAATCTGAAATGACCTTACTTGTACCTGACCTTCCACCTAAAATAGGAAGTCCTTCCACAGCATCCCTGGTAAATGGTTTTCTAGCTCTTGCTAGAATGCTCCTAATGATGGTGAACACCATGTACTAGGAGGCAGCCTCTGTTTATTTGTTGAAAATTTTCATTATTAAAATATTCTTTCTTGGGTTGAGGAGAATTTTGTGTCACTGTAACTTCCACTCAGTGTTTATAGTTTTGTTTTCCATAGTCAAAAAGAATAAATCTAATCCTCCCTAAAATAATAATGCTTCAAATATTGAAATGTAGTGATCATGCTCCCAATCCAAGTTTCCTCTTCTCCAGACTCAAGTGCCTGATCCTTCAGCACTGGGGTCCCTTCATCATCCCAGTCACCTTTTGGACTAAGGCTACAAGTTGTCAGTGTCCTCCTAAAATGTGGTGCCCTGAGCTGAATATGGTCTGACTAGTATGGAGTAGGTAGTAGAACCAATGAATTATTTGTTCTGGATGATAAATTTCTATTGATACAAACTAAGATTTAATTATTTAGCTTTTTGGATTGATATGCCATACTATTGACTCATATTATGTTTGCAATTCACTAAAAGCCTGAGATTGTTTTCATATGCAGTGCTATGTTGGAGCCTTGCTTCTACCATTCCTTTCATGTATAGTTGATTTTTTTTGAACCTCATAGAATGACTTTACATTTATCCCCATTAAATCCCAATTAGATTTGACCCACATTTTCTAAGATATCATGAGCACAGAATGTCTGAACTGGAAGAAACATTAAAGATTATGCAGTCTAATCCTAGTTTACTTTAAAGATGAGAACCCTGAGGCCCAGAGATGAGATGGCTTTCTCAAAGTCACGCAGCTATTAACTGGTGGAACTGGGGTTTAAAGCCAGGTCTCTAGATTGACAGATTGTACCATACTGTACCATACCACATAGCTTCCTAACAGTTTAGGGTCCAATTATGTATTGCAACAGCGATCACTTCTAGTCTCATACAGTCTAACAACAAATTTTATTATCTTGCCAACTAAGTGTTGCAAATAATTGTTACAAATTTAGAATTTATTTATTTGTTTAGAATAAAAAAGGGCGGATGATAACTCCCCATAGCATGCCACTAGAGACCTCCATCCATGTTGACATTTATTTATTTAGTCCACTTCCAAAACCATTCAGTTATGTTACTCTCTCTTGTGAAAACCTTTCTCAAATGCTTTCCTGAAATCTGACTATATTCTGCCTGTGGCATTTGACTGATTTTTTTCAAAATCATTAGCTCATGGGCTTTTGCCTTTCTGATGTTTCTTAGAATTGTGCCTGATGCCACTTACAATAAGTAGGGATTAATTTTTTTAAGTCTTTCCAAATTGTTCTGATTTCTTTTTAGATCTGAGCTCACCAAAGTTCCCATTATAGCTACATCTAATTAATTTGTGATTAGAATTTTGTTTTTCCCATCCCTTTTGAATCTGTCTTGCCTTTTTGAATCTTCATCCAAAAACTCATATTGGTTTTCTCTGAACTTTATGAAATCAATTTTCCTGCAATCTAGAATACGTGTCAGACTAACTTCAGTGTTCTCTATCTTGACTACTACAGTTTTTGAGATGACATGGTCACTTTATCTGAAGTTGCCATGATTTTCACTTCTCCTGTAAGTTCCTCCTTTCGATCAGAATTAGGTCCACTATAATAACTTCTCTTGTTACTTCCTCTACCTTCTGAAGGTTAAATTTTTATGTTACTATATCAAGAGTTTATCATATGTCTTCTTTATGTTAAAAAATAGCCTACAGCAGAGGATTAAATAATTAAAATCCTTCATCATAACCTTTTCCTTCATCTGGCTATATGATCTATAGTATATTCCTGCCAAAGTATCACTGCATCTTCTCTTTTCCTTTTTCCTATCCAAATGTTCTTCATGTTCATCACTCTGCTCAGGTTCATAGATCTTCATACAAGTGTGTGCATTCTTGAAACACAGTGATGAATGATCTTGCCAATTGTATTTTTTTTGAGGAAGGTAAATGTCCTTATATTGTAGCATTTCAATCCACTAACTCTCAAATTTACCCAGAATGTTCTATTTACTTCCATGAATAAACATCCCAAGTTTAAATGACTACCTTTTGCATAATGTTGCACAGACTTTTGAGGTCATGAATATCCTTTTCCCCAGTTATTTTCTCCTAAATACCATCTGTGCTAGTCGGCTTTCTGGTCTTTTCTTAGCCTTTGTACTCAGATAAGCATGCCATTAGACCAGGACATTTCTCCTTCATCTTGAGATGGAACACATCCTTAGATGTCCAAAAATCTTTTATGTTGAACTATGCTCCAGAAAGCCAAATTTCATTCTCTTTTACTGTCTTTTACCTATCTTCTTTATTTCCAATATTCTTTTTTGTTCTTCAGGTATTAAAGTTTTAAGTATTAAATTCTTCAAGACCTGACGGAAACACTGCCACCATAACCTGCCTCTGCCAAACCCTTCAGCTTCAGCTAAGAATATCACAATCCTTGGGGATTATTCCTTATTAGGGATGGGAGGGAGGGAGGGAGGGAGAGAGTGTTGTTGGAGTGGAGAGGGTGGAGTAGCATTTTCCCTCCTAGTTAAGTGAAGAAGGAAGAAGCTTACCGCTGAGGTTAAAAATCAGTTTTCCAAATGTAGACACATAATATGAAATTCACCTAAATACTATATGAAGAAGGGGTAGCATGCTATAGTGGCTAAATTACTGAACCTTAAGTCTGTAAGACCTGGAATTTAATACTACCTCAGGCACTTATCTAGCTGTATGAACCTGGGCAAGTCATTTCAGTTGAATGAGCCTCCATTTTCCAATCTATAAAATGAGGGTGTTGTTCCTAATAACCTTAAAGATCCCCTCCAACTATGAATGTCTGAGCCTGTGATCATAAAATAAAAATAAGGTATTTTTCCATTTCAGTATGGTTTGACATTAATTTATAAAAATTTACTAGAAGCTATTTTTTTGCAAAAAAAAAAATCCCTATTTTTACCTTCCATTTTATGCAACTTGTCAACCTCTACCCATTTTTTTTTTAGTTTTCATTCCTAGACTACTCTGAGCATCGCTAGAAAAAGATACAAAACTGTGTTTTGTGGCATACTTATTCTAAGTTCAGTTGAGTCTTCACTGCTAATCAGAAATCCTCATACTAATTTGTAGTTCACTTGATAGAGAATTACTCATGGTAGCTCTTTTAAAATTCATTTACTTTCTCCAAAGCCATGACACCAGCACTGCCCCTCTTTATTCTGAGCGGATTGTATCTCTTGCTCTACTTTGACTAAATCATCCAGTAAGAGTTCTCTCAATTTCCCTTCCTTTTTCTCTTCCCTCCTGTTTCAAATTTTGAAGTATCCCATGGGTAACATTTCTACCTCTATTCTCCATCCTATACTTTTATGATTCCTTCATTAACTTGTTCCAGCAAATACCTTCTCTCTTGCCTTTCCAACATGTCCTTCTATACTGCTATCAATAGTGACTGACATAAGGAAAATTAAATCCCTGCTTTCTGCTGCCCTGGTCTGGTCATATGGAATGCTGTGTCCAACTCTGAGTGAACCATTTTTAGAAGGAACATTAAAAAGTTGGAGCACGCAGGTCAGAAAGAAGGGAACAGATAATTAGGGAAATCAAAACTATTGCATATAAATATTGATTAAAGGAATCAGAAATATTTATCCAGGATAAGAAAAGATATAGGAAAGACATGATAGTTGTCTCCAAATAACTGTAAGGTTGTTAAGTTGTTATTTGATTCATTATATTTGGTCCAAGAGGGCACAACTAAGATCAAGCAATAAAAATTGTAGTCTCATATGTACCAAAATATTCATAGAAGAACTATTTGTAATAAGAAAAAGCTACAAATTATGTGTTTAACAATTGTTGAATGACGAAGCATATTGTAGTATGTGAGTATGATAGAATATTGTTGTTTCATAAAGAACAGTAAATATAAAGAATCCAGAGAAACATGGGAAGATTTGTATAAACTGATACAGAACAGCAGTATTCTCGATGGTGGAAATAATATAAAAAAAGACAACACAAAAAGACATTGTTTAAAAACAATGGCCAACTGTTAGTTCCAAATGACTGTTTTAAAGTATACTTCTTTTCTGTAAAGAAGGGGTCAAGTATAAGAATAAAATTACACATGTAGCATTGATCATAAACATATTAGTTTTGCTTAACTTTTTGTGGAAAGGTACAATGAGAGTTTTGTTTCTTGAGAAGTAATTAAAATGTTAAAACAATATTTATGAATTAAAAACATAGGAAGTAAGGTTTTTGTTCAGTAAACTTTTATTATGAATCTACTGTATGATGCCAGGCACTGTGCTAAGTGCTGGGGTTACAAAAAGACAAAAGACAATCCCTGCTCTCAAGAAGCTCCCAATATAATAGGGAAGACAACTGCAAACACAAACACACACACACACACACACACACACACACACGGAGCTATTTACAGGAGAAGTATGAAATAATTAACAGAGGGGAGGCAGTAGTAATGAGAGAAATGGGGAGAGGTTTCCAGTAAAAAATGATATTTTTAGTTGGGACTTAAAGGAAGCCAGAGAAGTCAGTGAACAGAGTTGAGGAGGGAGAATATTTCATGCATACTTTAGGAAAAATCAGTTTGGTAGATAAATGTAGGATGGATTGGAGTGGGAAGAAACTTGAGGACCCATCAAGCTATTGCAGTAGTCCAAGCATGAAATAATGAGGGCCTGCATTAGAGTGGTGGTGGTGTCAGAGGAGAGAAGGAGCTGTGACTGAGAGGTGTTGTAGAGGTGAAATTATCAGGCCTTGGCAACTGATTGGATATAGGGAGTAAGAAATTGTGATGAATCCAGAATAATTCTTAGGTTGCAAGCCTGAGGGACTATAGGATGGGTGTTGCCCCTTCAGTAAAAGGGAGTGTAGGATGGTAGGAGGATTAAGGGGAAAGATAATTATTTCTATTTTGGACATCTTTAGTTTTAAAATATCTACTTCTTATTGTTCAATAAAAGGATGGGGAGGGGACTTCCTTACAATTAGAGCTGTCCACAAATCAAATAGACTGCCTCATGAGTATCAAGTGCCCCATCTCTAGTGTGGATTCCAGAATAAGATTGCAACCTGAAGATTTTCCATAGTCACACTGTGGTTCACCAGAAAGACTGCTTGATTTTGAGATAGAGGACTTGGTTTGTAATCTTGATTCTAGCACTTGCCACTTGGGAATATCACTTAACTTGCCTGATTTTCGGTATTCTCATCCACAAGATGTGTGCAGTTGAACTAAGTAGCTTCTGAGGACTCTTCTAGCTACAAGTCTATGATGATATCAATTAATACCTTGTTTGAGTGTATTTCTACAGGATTAGATTCTGAAAATGAAAATTTAAGGCACAGAGCAATTCTTAGACATGTCCAGTGAATCATCAGCACCTAAACCTACAGGAATAGATTAGATCTTGGCTCTTTCCAGTTTAGGGATGACTGGTGATTGGCCTTGGTTAGCAAATACATTCATGAATAAACAGTCTGGAGATGGGCCAAAATGGCCCGTGTATAACCAGAGTACATGGCAAATAATTTTTCACCTAACTTCATTAAATCTAACTTTACTATGAGCAACTGTTTTTTGCGAATCACTATGTTAGTAACTATGTATCTACAAAGAAAAATATGACATCATCCTCCAACTTAGAGAGTTTATATTATTTCTTCAGTGGTAGCCTCATTGTAGTGTCTCATGAAGCAGTAGAGAGTCTAATGGAATGACCACTTATTTGGATGATTCTATAGTATGAGTTATATTATGAAGTTAGTTTTTCACTTTTAGAAATGAGATATGTAGTTGTGTGCAACACATTTTTTAGACTAAAGGAATTAGTGATATGAAACAAGAGTAATAATTTTTATAAAGATATTTTGTAGCAATTAACTACTCTTTTTTACAAGACTAGTCAAATTATGTATCAGTCATGATAAAATGAAAGGTCTGTAACTATAGATGTATCACTTCATTCCAAGAGATTGCTATTCAAAAACAGGTTACAACAATTAAGTGATTGATTTTCCTCTATTAAATATCATGTGAGACTTTATATTTATCAGTTTTTATTGTTAAATTTTTGTTTAGTAGCAAATTGATGCGAAGAAAATCCGAACTGAATAGGAATTTGTGTTCTTTGTAAGAACACATGAATTTTTTATCATTCACACTTGTGTAGCTAATTATAATATATGAAATTCTGTTTGAAAACTTGTTTTTCTGTTCAGTATTCTAAGTAAAATGTTACATTTTACAATACGTGAGTGTGAGGAGAAAGAATCTGGAGTCCTTCTGGCATTTTTTTTGGTCCTGGTTATCTGCAAAGTATACACCCCTTGTCAGTACAACTGGGGAGCGCCTGTGTAAACACTCTCGTTTTGCCTGTTCCACATAATAGTTTCTTGTATCATATTTCTTCTGACCTCGCTATCTGAAACCAATTACAGGAGATCCATTTGGGCTGCATCTATTTTCATAAGAAGCCTAGGCAGCAGTGTTTTTCTCAGAGATGAATATCAACATCAAATATGCTTCTGAGTGCTTTGTTATTTATGTTCCAGAGAGATTTTGTAGCCTTCAGCTCTCAAGAATGTGTCACGCTGTGCTGTTTATACATTGAAGATATTAATGGGCGTAGATGTCATTTTTCATTTTAATGTCTCAAATGCAACAGGCTGATAGGTTAAACATTCCTATTTTTATGGGAAAAGATATGAGTGACATCTGTTTTTTCCCAAAAAAACATATATTTACTTTGAAAAATAAGGAAATGATTTGTATATATTAGTTGCACGCCACATTTTATTTTTTTAAATAGAAGATGTTATGCTATTTTAAAACTCTTGTAATGTGGATAAAGGTTCTCACTGCCCATTAGCAAACATGTTTATAGTTATAGGGTAAGCAGTGTTTAGTGAAACTTTATTAGTGACCTGGGCATGAGAATCATATTTCTAGAGCTAGAAAGAAACTCAGAAGTTATCTAGTCTAGCCTGCCTCTTTTTACAAATGAGGAAACTGAGACTCAAAGAAGCTAAGCGAGAAGATCACCCAGGTTGCTGGCATCAGATATAGAATTTGAACTCAGGTTATCATATTCTAGAGCCTGGGCTTTCCCCACAGCTCCACATTGCCTCTCGTAGGCTTATAAAAGGTATATGTTGGTCTCTGTATTCAGTTTATAGTGAGTGAAACATTTTAATTTTGCTCTTCCTATAATCAAGCAAGGCTAAAATTGCATAATAATTGTAAGGAATAACATTTCTAATAAGTATAACAGTATGCCTTGTACCATGGATCTTGTATTTACCACCCCCCCAAGCAATTTTATAGGTGTAATCTATAAACATGTTTTCATTCATTTTTTTCAAAATAATTATAATATATTCTGTTCTCATTCTATTGCTTGTATTTGTTGTTCCTATTTTAAATTTTTCTTCAGTTTTACTAAAATTAGATAACTTTATTAAGGAAAGTGCCCCCTTAATTCAAAACAAATGTGTTGTTGGATATTGGATATGGCTTAGATGTCTTAGAAACCTCTTTCTTGCTCTTGTTCATTTGAATTAGACTCAATCATTTTGAATAGGAAAATCTGTAAACATCTTTTGGCTTTTGTTTTAAATTTTCTTTAGACCACAGTATCATCCAATTGGCACAGATAAGTTTGTGAATGATTCTTGGAGTTTTTTTTCTCTACTACAAAACTGACATGGACAAGTGTCTTTCAAGATTAATATTTTACTTAATTCATCATCTAACAATTTATTTTACATACCATTAATGTAAATGGTTTGTCATCATAATATTAAAAATATAATAGTGTCAGTAATAAATTGCCTAGAAGATAAAAATATTTCTCAGCAGTTGTTTACTAAGAGTCGCTTCTAAACTGTTAACCGGGATTTTGGTAAATACATGTCACACGATGCAAGCTTGCTGTTGGAAAACACATTTTCAGTGGTTTCTCCTTAGTAGTTTTACTGTGTTCTGATCTTGCAGAATTATCCTCTGTATGTACATCACTAATGTTTATTGTAGCAATCTCCATTGCCACAAAAAGAATGTTAAAATAGAGAAGTATTTATTTTTTCATAAGAGTTTACATTAATAGATGAGCTTCTTTTTCAAAGATATTTTTGCCTGCATACAGAAGTCAAGATATTTTAGAATAAATAGGCTTTTATTTTTTAGCTAGTTATATAAACATTTGTGCTGCTTCACTTTTTGTGATTTCTTATTAATAGTAAGAATATATGCTTCCTCCTACTGGTAAATGGGAACTAGTTTATGAGTTTCAGTATTGAAATGCTCTGCTTACTCATCTTCCCTAAGTTTCTAGTACTGTAGTCCTGTTATTACACAGACCATTTTTTCACTTCTAATTGTATTGACTTCTAATGAGACAGTGAAGTGGTAGAAAAAAAGTGAACTGGGTTGACAACAGAGGCCTATGTTCAAGTGCATACTTTAAGGTCAAGACTTTCTAGATTTTGTAACTATTGGTCTGATCACAGGCAAGGTATTATCTTGTGGCGGCTGCAGTTTTCTCATCCATAAAGTAATATTGGATCAGGTGGTGTTAAAGATACTTTCTAAATCTAAAATCCTATCATTCTTTCAGTGTTGTCCCAAAAGTTCAATGAGAATAGGTATCAGCTGAATCTAGAACTACGCTATAATTCAGATCTGCATTTATTTAAATGTAAAGAAAATTATTCAGTAACTATTTTTACATTCAAATATGTATACTTCTCAAATCTTAATAAAATTTATATTCTAATTGTCAATGTGTCTGCTGAAAAATATCCAATATCTTCGGTTGTAAAGAGAAATTTATTTTATGGGTAGATTTTAACTTTATCACACAGTAAGCACTTAATACTTTTATTTCATTCATTTAAGATGGTAATTATTTTTAAAATTGGGCCAAACTTTAGTGCTATAGGAATTTTTCAACTGAAATTAAGGTGTTTCCATTGGAAACCTTCAAGGATCACAGTGGCTACAGAATTAAATTCAAACAAAGGTCTTATCTCATGCCATACCAAAAATAAACTGGCCAATGCAATGAGAAAATAAAAATCCAATTCCACAATCAGTCAGTCTATTTAATATGATGTAGAAGCAAACAAGGTGACAGTGGAAAGATCACTATTCCAGGAACCCTAAGACCTGAGTTTGAGTGTTAGCCCTGCTACCTTACGATCTTCATGACCTTTTGACAAGGCATTTAATGTTACTCTGTGGGCTTCCATTTCTCCATCCATGTGATAAGGCAGTTGGACTGTTTCTAAGGTTCCTTCCTTCTCTAATGTTTTGATTCTAAGGTACTTTCCAGTTCTAGATCTTGGACTTCATTATCTTTTCACTTTTTAGTCATTTGTACAAACTGTGATTAAAAAGAGAAGGATGCATTATGGAGAATGGTAACTGGGATATTTTTTTCCCAACCCTAAATGTCTGATCCTCACTACTATGAAGTTTGATTTTGGAGATCAGAAGCTATTTGGGGAACATTTAAAGATTCATATTGGTTTGGGATCTTATCTTCTAACTTGCGTTAATGTGTGTCATAAGTTAACTTGTATTTTAATGGCCTTAGTAACAATACAGTTGACTTATAATTACTTGAGAATATGATAAAAACAATAGGAGGATTGTTGTGGGAAATTCTCCAAATGCTAAAAGTATTGTTTTGCAAACTTGTACCAGACAAATCAATGTTGTTAGGAGGTGGTGCTAGTGCATTCAGTTTGTTTACTTTGGTTTTCTGTGTCTGCCTGCCTTCTCAGAAAACTTGCTTGGAGCCAGACTGGAGCAGCCCTCTCTCTGTCTTTTCATAATTGATCAGGGGATGACTGCCTTCCCTGAGGGTTAAGACGTGGCAACTTTTTCTGTTTGCTCAGCATCTCAATGTAGTAGTTCAAACATTGTTCACACCAGCTGGCAGTGTAATGCCATATGCACATCTTGTCAAAGCAACTGTTGTCATGGATACTAGAAACTATCTTAAAAACAAGATCATTGATTCTAATCAAAATTGTAGTTTTCTTTATCAGTTGAGAATTTTTATTATCATAAGAGAATATCGATCTAATGCTATTTCCTCTGTGCTGAAAAACTCACAGGATGTCATTGTGTGTTCATGGAACTGTGATTTTTTTTAAGTAGTACAATGATTTGTTTTTGTTTTTTAAATTTTGAAAATCACATATCTTTTATTTACAGAGCTCAGTTAATTGGGGGAAATGAATTGCTGAAGTAGATTTGTCATAAACTCATTTATTAGTTCATCTTGTTTACCTTTTTTTAAAAAATCTCAGCATATCTCTTTTTTAGCACTAATTTTACTATAAGAACTTTATAGAGGAAATTCACTTAAACTTCTCCTTTTTTCCAATAGAGGAAATGCTTACATTATTTTCTCATGCTAAGTTTTATTTTGCTGAGTTGGAATGAAAACATAAAAATAAATGAAAACATCTTCTGTTTTGATTGGTATACTGTCATACACAGAAACAAACCTGATTGGTTGAGTGGTAATTTCTTTGTTCTCTGATTTTGCTAAGAATGCAAATGAAACCACTCAATTTTATTTGGCATTAAAACTGCACTTTATTTTGTCAAAGGAGAGGTTTCCCCTTGAATTGTAAGTACAAAAAAGTGTTTTTAATCTTCGGTGAAAATCCTTATTAATTCACTTTCAAGATAATCTGATGTTGATTTGTCAAATTTAATTACAGCTTCCGGTAACACTTGAAGTCTACTGCTTTTGCTTCAAAATTGTAATATGAAAATGCAAATTGAATGATAATTTACAAGGGAGTGGGCATTTTAGTTGAACACTCAAAAGACAAGTTCCTTGTGGAAATGAGTCTATTGATGCAATTTATGATTTTTTTTCTTCAAGCACTTTAAACAAATTAACTTTATTTCCTACAGGATTATACGTACATCCAAAATTTTAATATGTGGGTTTTTTTGATATTTTGAAAGAAAAAAATCTAAAAAAAGACATGGTGAAGTTTTGTTCTATGGGTGTCTTTTAATGTTAGCGGGGGAAATGGTTCACTTCTCTTTAAACAAAATATTTAGACACTTTTCTCTTTTTTTTACTTTTAGGCACTACAGGCAGCAAGACAACTTCTCTTACAGCAGCAAACAAGTGGATTGAAATCTCCTAAGGGCAGTGATAAACAGAGACCACTGCAGGTTAGTAAAGCATTCCTGTCCTTTGGGCCAAATTCACAAAGAAGATTATGATGCTGTTAGATGTATATATGTAGTTGTATACAGAGGAAAATTCTATGTATGTATATGTAGAACGTTTTGAATTCAAAACCAGAACTGCTATCTCTTTATGAGAGAAGGAAATAATTTTATATTAGGAGAGATGGCAGAAGTTTACAAGGTCACTCACTACAAAAATTTATGCAGGAAGCACATTTGGACTCAATAGCCATAAAGGATCTTTGTATAAAACTCTCTTGAGAGATTTACATGGGACTTTATTCACAAATAGGTTAAAATGTGAAAATTCTTCTGTGAAAGGAAAGTCACAGTAAAATGGTGTTGAAGAAAACAAAGCAGTCTTAGACAGCTCTTCAGGGTTGTATCTAAGTGACAAATGTAGAAAAACTCCAAAGCTGCCAACGCAACTGCCGGAGTTTGCCAAGAAGCTTTTGCTACTACTCCAGCTAGAAAAAAAATTCTAGTTTGTAGTCCCTCTTTGGTGTGTTTGTCCTGGGGAAGTGTTTTTAAAAAATACTTTGGCATTGCATATATAATGTAGCCAACATTTTAAATAGATTTTTAAAAATAAAACTTTTAATAAACTGCCTGAGACAGCAGTTGTACAAGTTTCAAATAATTTTGGGGAGGCAGAATCTGTAGTTAAATAAAACATTGTTGGAAAAGAGTTTTCAGTGTTAAAAGATTGCTGAGTTTAAAACAATACTCCCCCTGCCCCCACTGAAAAAAAAAAACCTGTCACTTTCTGATAACTTTAACAACAAAAACCTAAAACTTTATATCATTAGTTTAGACCCCATCTTTAGATCACTGTTTTTCAAATGATCCTATGACCTTAAGTATATTCATTGGTGTTGGTAGGTTAGAGGGCTCCTGAGAGGTACCTTCTGGGGTTTAGTTTTTGTGTGGCATGGAATTATAGACCACTGATCTACACAATCCAGAAACCACTGAGAGTGCCTGGAAACATGATTAAATTTATGGTCCCCAAATGAATTTGAGATGAGAATATATTTTCTTTGGGAACAAACCTCATATGGTTTTCTTTTACTGACTGAAATACAACAGTATGTTATTTTTGCCAAATGTAAAACTTTCCTGAAACAACCTAATTTTAAAGATCTTTTTTTTCATGATTTGTTTTTTTCTCCACAAATTACTTTTCATACGTGTGAAAAAGGCAGGAACTTTGTGGTGATCTACTTTATCCTCTCCAGCACCCCAACCCCACCTAAAAAAATATAAAACCCAGCAGTGACAATAATGGTATTATTTTAGCTCAGATTCCATGTAGGAAGGCCATCCATGCAGTTTACATGGGAATGGTAGAATACAGCTCCATTTACATAAAAGCAACCAATTGAATTACTTACCTTCAGTGCAACTTCAGTGTCCTCCAGCAGTGAAATGGTATGATCTGGAAGACCCAGGTTTGAGATTAAGGGAGGGAAGTCTTCTTCACTTAAATGTAGTTGTATATCTGAGAAACAAAGTTATCATTGAAAACAAGAGAACAAAAGGGAATTGGTTCAGAGCAACTTTAAAAGACAACCTTATCATTGATTCTATTTTACCATGTTTAATGAAAAGTACATGAATTAGGTTATTTAAAAACTGAAACTTCCTTTTCAAATGTAAGATCAATGGGAGTTTCAGCATTGCTGGTTACATGAGGTTGGGTTCCTGTGTTGAGAAATGAATGACTTGGCTTCATTAGAGTGGTATTATTTCTTGCTTGAGGGGAAGGGAGGTCTGTGGGAGGTGGTTTTGGTAGTATCATTCTAACATTTGGATGTATTATTTTGGAACAGATATTGCTTAATGGGCGTAAATGGAGGAAACTTTTGCTCAGTGAAATAATATGTGCACCAAATTTTGTATAACTGAATGTCAGGGCAGAAATTCCTGATTATATTCTGTTTTATGTTATCATGAAAAAAGTGTTTAAATACTTTGCAAATAATTCTTAGGGCTTTAACCATTTCTATTCCTTGCTATTAATACAAAGCTTTGCATTGTTTCACTTATAATACATGTTAATCTGAATGTCTCAGTGCAGATTTTCAAATTATAGCTATTTTTTATTATTTTAGTATGAACTCTTAATCACGCATCATATTTTCATGGATGTAGAGATTGGTTTTTATGAATAAAAATTTAAAAGTAATATAACATGATATATTTGCCCCAACAAAATACATGATAATTGTAACATTATACGCGTTTAATTTCATAGTATTTCAAAGCGGTTGACTATCTTGGCAACTGGAAACAGGTTGGGACTGGATTATAAGTCTAATAAAAAACTAATGGCATTTTATATTAGCTCACACATATGTTGTCAAATAGGAGTGTTAGGTTATGCTTACCATTGCACCTCTCGTGTATACTATTTAGTACGAGTTGCACAGTTTTTCCACTATGCTCAGAAAGAAAGGCCAATGTATTTTTTATTAAACATTTTTACCAGTTAATGCAAAAGTAACATTTAATTAACTTCTTATGTTATTATAATATGATTTCCCCCACCCCCATTCCTCCCAACTATTGAAGTGAGAGTCCAGCATGACTTTGTGGAGATTTCAATAACCAACAAAGCGTATTAACTAATTATAGTTTGAGATTTTAATGGAGAAAGTTTCAGCATTTCTTTTCTCCAGTTTTGCAGAGGCAAGATGTTTGGTGTTAACAGCCCAGGGAAGTTTTTACTGGGTTTCATAGACAGCATACCTCTAGATGACCTCCTGGGAACTTCTTAGAAGAATCTGGGTAGTGATCCAGAACAGTCTTTATGTGTTTCTCATGAAAAACCTCTTTGAAAAGATAATTATTTTATAAAAGCTGAAGGGAAAGGTAGATAAAACTTATGTTTTACATCAAAATAGTGTCCACAGTGGCTTAGGCCACCAGAAAATAGATCCTCAAAAGGATTAATACTTTACACTTGAATACAATATTTTTCAGACTTCTGTCATAGTTATGGCCAAATTTAGAATTATCTGATGGCAAGGTTATTCCTAGCATTTTTCCTTGATTTACCAGTACTTTTTCATTTACATTTTTCCAGGGTTCAGTGTTGGAAATGTTAGGAATACTGGCATGTGTTATGCAAAATGGAAAGATCTGATAAGCTTGAGGGCCAAATGTAGTAATGCTTTTGCTTTCATGTACAGATATCTGAATGTATTTGAAATATGTTTGCATAGTACACTCATTACACTGATAAACCAATTGAATAGTCCAATCAGTAGGTGCATTGATTAATGACATATTGATGAATAATAGAGTGTGATGTAAATGAGAGTTGATATTAGCCTAAGCATTACCAGATGTTTCATCTTTACTTTCCTACCTGTGTAGTCTAGCAAACATGTTGCATTAATAAGGGCTAAAGATGATAGTATCTGATATTTTTATTCATTTCTTTTCTTTGGCCTATTGGTTGTTATCTCTCCCAGAGATGATATAATAGTGGTGACTAATGATAAGGAGAGGTGGCCAATTGGAGTGCGGAATTGTTCCCACTTCCTAAAAAATAATTTCTAGGTCAGGTGTGATAAATAAGGGAGAAAACAAATACACACACACACACACACACACACACACACACACACACACATGAAATAAAAGGCAAAATTATCCAGATTTTCCAAGTTTTGGAGATAGTATATACATACATCAGTTTTTGTGTGCACACATGCATGTGCGCATACACGCGTAGCCTTTTTTTAGAGACATTGCCAATTTTCTAGCCATTGAAGAATCTACTTAATTTAGCCTAGGTATGAAAACTGGTCGCATTATTGTTCTTGTTACATTTTCAGCCATGAGCAGACTTGTGGTTCTTCAACAGCTGTGCAGAGCAGAGACGTAAATTTAAGGTAAATGCTATTGCTTTGCTATATTAGTTGAGTTTTAGTTTCTAGCACTGTAATAATTTCCTTCATCGAAGGTATTCCCTCTTATAATAATACATCCTGCTCTTCATCCTTCAATAAGAAGTAATGTAAAATAAAAATAATGCTCAGAGACTATATTTCATTATATTTTTGTCATATAGGGGAAAACATGACTTCAGGTGTGGTATGCTAGAACATACTGGCCTGGGAGCCGGGAGACCTGGGTTCTAGTCCCAGCTCTGCTGCTAGCTGGTTGTAGGACCTTGGTAACCTCTCTGGGCTTCACTTTCCTTTGTACAATGGGCATTTGAAATAGATGGGCCCTGATGCCCCTTTGAGTGCTAAAAGTCTAAGACTTTTTTTTCTTGTTATGGATTAATTAGTGGCCATCTTAACACTTCTGGTTGAGAGTGTTAAACCCTGGTTACTTATTGAAACCAGCCTATCATTAGCTATATGTTACTTTTAGTTTCAGCAGAAATGTGCTTTATGATAAAATGCCATGTCAGAAATTATCTTTTGGAATTAAAGGGTGAAGCTCACTAGACACTGACCTTATTTGCAAATATGCATTTGTGTGGCATATTATTAAGCTGCAGTAGTCTTGTTTATTGCTTTGAGGTAATTTTTAAATTGACTATTAGAAAATTTAAGTATAGGAAGAATTATTTTGTCCCTACGTATGTTGGTCATCAGTATTAAGATGTGAATACCACATACCGCGGTTTTAGACAATGCTTCCACTATCACTCACACCTCACCTCACCTTGACAATTAAAACTAAACCCTATATACCACTATGGAGAAATGAAAAATAATTTGTGAAATCATTTTAAGTGATTCTAAAACTAAACTGAAGAGCTAACGTTGATAGAGCACTTTAAAGTTTGGACCCTCACAGGGATATTTATATGTAAAATAAATTTTTAAAAAATATTTTGTTATTCAGGTACATGCGGTATGTATGACTTACTTTTTTTAAAAAAGTAAGTACCCCTACTCAATCTCCTCTGATTGACCATTTGTGAGCTACTTCCAAGGCATAATTAGCCATAGCTATAGAACTGGATTATTTGAAAATACGAATCAAACAATGGCAGAGTCTCGTTCATGCAGTTACATGAAAGAGGAATCTTATACCTCAACTATGGCTATGAGAGGACCAACATTTGAACATAACACCAGAAGCTAATGTATAAGGTGGTGTAGAAGGTCTCTGTACTGTTTCTTTCTCAGTAACTAAGTATCTCTGGATATGTAACCTGAGACAAACCTGTTTACTTCTTTTGATTTCCATTTCCTCATCCAGAAAATGAGAGGATCAGACTAAGTCATCTCCAAAGTCCATTCTAGACCTTAACACTCTTTGATTGTACAGCGGACAGGTGGAAAAAGTGCTCATACTAGTCCTCAGACTTTCCTTCCCTTAACAGATAATTAAAGCAGCGTTAATTAGGTTATGTAGAAAATTTTGCAATATCTTATAATTACATCTAGAAGAGATCTTCCAAGTCATCTAGTCCAACCCTTACATCTTAGGGATGAGGAAGAAGCTCAGAGAGATGAGGTGATTTGTCCAAGGCTGAGAAGTGGGATTAGAACCTGGAATTTTTGGTTTCACGTCCATAGTTCTTTCCACCCCTGCTGTGTTAGGAAAAATTAGAAATACTAATTGATTTCTATGTCTTTGTTTTTACATTTTCCCACAAATGTGAGAAATTCACAATAAATAATATAGGGTTTTCTTTTTTAAAAAAGAGATACATTGTTTCTTGTTTGTCGACTTCTATTGAAAATTATTTAATTCAAAGATTATACCAAAGAATTGTCATATGCTTGTTTTCATCTATTACTATCAGAACATTTCTAAACAGGAATCATGAAGTAGTAGGTTTGCAAGGATGACACAGTATTAGAGCCTTTTCAAAATGGAATTTGTGCAAACAGTCATTTACCACTGGCGATGTAGGTGGAAAGGAATAGCAGTAGAAACAAATGCCCCTGAATTGATGTGATGGGGACAATTAGCTGTTGTAAATGATCAATTGAGTATTTTGAAAATTCATGAAATACAGTTTAGCATTGCTGCCTATACTCAGCCACACTTTCAGACGTTTTCTTTGTGATGTACCTAAGCATAAGTAGAAAATTTAACACTAGTTTTTATTTATAGGCAGGGAGGGGGGAGGGCACAAGTAGTGATGTCTCACACTTACAGTCATCCACTCAACAAAGATATGAGTATTATAGCTGTAAGTTATGATAAATGGAAATTAGTTGCTGTAGGAGATTTACATGGTCCCTGCCTTCAACTTACCATCTAGGTGGAGGAATTACACACACACACACACACACACACACACACTACCTACAGGTAAACTAAGACAACTGTTTGATAATCTATGTGAGTGATAAAGGCAATATGTGATGTTTTTCCTCACTGCTGCCAATTTACTATTTGAAGACAGGGTTCAGAAGAAAAATTAGAATGTTGGAAATCAACTGACTAAGAAACTGCTATGGGGTGTATTTGAGCTTTCTGTTGCATCATGACTCAAAATAAGAGTCTGAAAGGGCTCCTTCTTGCCTCTAGGATAATATGTAAACACCTCCTTGGGGTACTTAAAGGCTTTCACAGTCTGGCTTCAGCCTCCTCTTCCAAATTGTATATATTACTTGCCCCATGCACTGACCCCCAAACCCCACCCCACATTTGTATATTCTAGTTTGTATGGCCTCCTAGCCCTTCCTCCTCCGTGACATTCCAACTCCCATTTCTGCACATTTCTTTGTCTAGGCTACCCCTATACCGAGAATGCTCCCCCTCCCAACCTCTACTTCTTGGAATCCTTGGCTACCCTCCAGACTCAGCATAAGTGCTACCTCCTATGAGAAACTTTTTTTTTGAGTTCCCCATTTATTGGTTCTCCCTATGCCCCTGAAAATTTACTTATTTATTTTTGTACATTTTGTATTTACTTCTCTCTATCTGTCTTGTTGACCCCTGGTCCCTCATTCATTGGAATATAAGCTTGAAATCACAGAGTATTCCATTTTTGTCTTTGACTCCTCAGCACCTAGCACAGTGTATGTATATAGTAGGCATATAATAAATGTTTCTTGTTGACCAGGCACAGAATAGGTCTAATGAGGACCAAAAAGGATTCTGTTCAACAGATATTTATCATGTACTGTTGAATACAGGTCATTATGCAAGATATAATTTTAGGTGCCAAGATAAAAGCATGGTAATTGCAAAAGAGAGATACAGAGAGTTATTTGGGGTCTGAAGAGGGTCTCCTACTACCAATTTGAGAGGTCAGAAAAAGCTTCCTGGAGAAGAGAATATTTGCCTAGAAAGCATATTTTATTTTTAAAAAAACTTGAAATTCAGTCTGTATTTTTAAAATATCTACTATTTAGCCATGCACTGTACTAAGTATTGAAACAAGAAGAGACAAAAGACAGTCCCTGCCCTCCAGAAGCTTAAAATCTAATGGGGGAGAAAGCAAGCAAACAAATATGTACAAAAAGCTATCTACAGTGTAGAAAGGAAATAAATGGAGGAAAACACTAGAATTAAGAGGGGTTGGGAAATGTTTCCTGTCAAAGATGAGACTTGAAGGAAGCCACAGAATGGAGATGATGAGGTAGGGCAATCCAGGAGTGAGGAAAAAATGCCTGGAGCCAAGAGATGGAGTGTCTAACAGTCCTGGTACGGCAGGGAGGCCTGTGTCACTGGATCAAAGAATACAATGTAGGAATAATATGGGAGAAACCTGCAGAGGTAGTAGGTGGGGAAGGCTAGGTTGTAAAGGGCTTTGAATGCCAAACACAGACCATTTTGTATTTGATCCTGGAGGTGAGAGGTGGTAGAGTTCATTGAGTAGAGAGTGGATGGATGATATGGTCAGACCTGTACTTTAGGAAAATCCTTTTGGTGGCTCAATGGAGAATGGATTGGAGTGGGGAGAGACTTCAGGCAGGCAGACAAACCAGCAGACTAAGCATAAGGCGATGATGGTGATTGTAATATCGGGAAAGAAGGGAATGTATTCAAGATATGTTGCAAAGATAAAATTGAAAGCTGTTGGCAAGATGGATGAGAAATAGTAAGAAGTCAAGGATGACCCCTAGGTTGGAAGCCCAGAATACTCAGAGGATGGCGGTACCCTAAAAAGTAATGGGGAATTTTGGAGTGATGGGAGGATTGAGAGGGAACGGTAAAGAGTTCAGTTTTGATCATGTTTAATGTAAAATAGATATTCAGAAATCCAAGTTGAGATGAAAGGGGGTGGGAAGAGACTCTGTCCTGGACCTTTCTCGCACTGCACACTCTCTCTCTCTTTCTGACTCTATAAGCTCCCCTGAGTTCAGTTTTCATCTCTTCTGTAGATGATACCTAGACTAACCTAGCTAACTTTAGTCACTTTGTCCTCTGACTTGTAGCCCTGTGTCATCGACTGCTTAACATTTCAAACCCAGCGTCACACAGTCTTAACATATCCGAAACAGAATTCATTGTTTTTCTACCCAAATCTGTCCCTCTTCTGAACTTCTTTCTGTCTAAGGCACCAAGGTCCCTTCTAGTGAACCAGGTTCACAACTTGGAAGTCATCCTTGATTCTTTGCCCACCCTTTCCCCACACATCCAATCACAGTTCCCTAATCTTGTAAATTCTACCACCAAAACATTTCTCTCATATCTCTCTACCTACTAGCCCTTCATCACCCCTCATCTGAAGGACTGTGGTAGCCTCCTAATTGGTCTCTCTGCCTCCCATCTCTTTCCCTCCCTAGTCCATCTTCCACATAGCCACCAAAGTGATGTCTGACCACATTAGGACAAAATACAAACTCCTCTGTTTGGAATTCAGAGTCCTTCACAATACAAAGCTCAGTATGTGAGCTCCAAACTACCTGTTTAAGCTAATTATATACACATTGCTCCCCTTTATGTACTCTGCAGTCTAACCAAACTGGCCTTTATGCTGTTTTTCCCATAAGGCATTCCATCTCTGGTCCCCATTTGTACTGGTTCTCCCCCATGACTGAAATTCACTCTCTCCTCACATCTGTCTCTTAGAATTCCTAGCTTCCTCCAAATCTCCCCTCAAATGACCCTTCCCACAAGGCCTTTCCTGACTCCCTCCCCAACTGCTATAGCTTCCTCTCACTGAAATAATATTCTATTTATCATGTATATATAATATACACACACACACACATTTGTGTGTACACATGCATATATACACACACATACACATATACGTGTGTATGTGTGTGTATGTATATTTATGGATGTGTTGCTTTTCCTTCTCCCCCATAAAATTAAAACTCCTTGAGGGCAGGTATAATATTTGTATTTGTATCCCTATGCTTAGCAATGTCTGACACAAAATAAGGGCATGATAAATGCTTGGTGCATGTAGTGAGAGAGCGTTAGCTCTTTCAAGGCCAAGGTTGTCTTTGTTCTTATTGTAGCAACTAGCACAAGACTCTGCTCATCCTAGGCACTTAATCAATGTTTTTTAGATTAAATTGAAATGCAGATGTTAAAGGAATATTGTAAGGAGCAGAAGGATCACATGGTAATTTACAGTAGACAGTGACTGTCAGAATAGGCAGAAATGATACTCAAGGCTTTAAATGTCTCTATGGTGTTGGCATCCCTATGGTAATAGCAAAAAGTAAAAGTGGAAGCTAAGAAGAATAAGTGGATAGGGTCCAGGGCTTGGAGTCAGGAAAACCTCATTTCAAATGCTACCTCAGATACTTACTAGCTTTATGACCCTAGGGAAGTCACTTAATCTTTATCAGGGTCATTTTCTTCTTCTGTAAAGTGAGGTAAAAAATAGCTCAGATCGATCAGAGCCAAGATGGCGGCTGGAAAGCAGGGACCAGCCTGAGCTCCCTGCCGAGTCCCTCCAAAAACCTACAAAAAATGGCTCTGAACCAATTCTAGAACGGCAGAATCCACAGAACAGCAGAGGGAAGCAGGGCTCCAGCCCAGGACAGCCTGGATGGTCTCTGGGTGAGGTCTATCCCGTACGGAGCTGGGAGCTGGGAACGGAGTGGAGCAGAGCCCAGCCTGAGCGGCGTGGACCAACAAGACCAGCAACCGGGCAGAGCATGCCCTAGCGCCCTGATTCAGTGAGCTGCAGCAGTTATGAGACTTCTCAACCCACAAACACCAAAGACTGCTGAGAAGGTTAGTGGGAAAAGCTGCGGGAGTGGAAGGAGTTCGGGGTTCGGCTTCCAGCCCCGGGGGCAGCAGAGGTGGGGCAGCTACGGCTGCTGCTGCTTCCGGCTCCAGGCCCACCTGGTGGGAGGAATTAATGGCGGATCAGAGCAGGGGTGCACAGCCTGCCAAAGATCTGAGCCCAGTTCGGGCTGGGGGTCCTTGGGGAAGGAGCAGTACTGGTGTGGCAGAGCTGGCACCTCCCCCCCAAACGTGGAACATAGAACTCTGTAGTCTACAAGCAGTCATACCCCACTGAAAAACTCAAAGGTCAAGTTAGTTGGCTGGGATTATGGCCAGGCAGCAAAAACGCACCGAGATTCAGTCTCAGACTCTGCATTCTTTCTTTGCTGACAAAGAAGACCAAAACATACAGACAGAAGAAATTAATAAAGTCAAAGAGCCTACAACAGAAACCTCCAAGAAAAACATGAACTGGTCCCAGGCCATGGAAGAGCTCAGAAAGGATTTGGAAAAGCAAATTAGAGAAGTAGAGGAAAAATTGGGAAGAGAAATGAGAAGGATGCGAGAAAACCATGAAAAACAAGTCAATGACTTGCTAAAGGAGACCCAAAAAAATACTGAAAAATACACTGAAGAAAACAACACCTTAAAAAACAGACTAACTCAAATGGCAAAAGAGCTCCAAAAAGCCAATGAGGAGAAGAATGCCTTGAAAGGCAGAATTAGCCAAATGGAAAAGGAGGTCCAAAAGACCACTGAAGAAAATACTACTTTAAAAATTAGATTGGAGCAAGTGGAAGCTAGTGACTTTATGAGAAATCAGGATATTATAAAACAGAACCAAAGGAATGAAAAAATGGAAGACAATGTGAAATATCTCATTGGAAAAACCACTGACCTGGAAAATAGATCCAGGAGAGATAATTTAAAAATAATTGGACTACCTGAAAGCCATGATCAAAAAAAGAGCCTAGATACCATCTTTCAAGAAATTATCAAGGAGAACTGCCCTGATATTCTAGAGCCACAGGGCAAAATAGAAATTGAAAGAATCCATCGATCGCCTCCTCAAATAGATCCCAAAAAGAAATCTCCTAGGAATATTGTCGCCAAATTCCAGAGCTCCCAGATCAAGGAGAAAATACTGCAAGCAGCCAGAAAGAAACAATTTGAGAATTGTGGAAACCCAATGAGAATAACCCAGGATCTGGCAGCTTCTACATTAAGAGATCGAAGGGCTTGGAATGCGATATTCTGGAGGTCAATGGAGCTAGAATTAAAACCTAGAATCACCTACCCAGCAAAACTGAGTATCATGCTCCAAGGCAAAATGTGAACTTTCAATAAAATAGAGGACTTTCAAGCTTTCTCAGTGAAAAGACCAGAACTGAATAGAAAATTTGACTCTCAAACACAGGAATCAAGAGAAGCATGAAAAGGTAATCAAGAAACGGAAATTGCAAGGGACTTACTAAAGTTGAACTGTTTTGTTTACATTCCTTCATGGAAAGATGATGTGTTTGATTCATGAGACCTCAGTATTAGGGTAGCTGAAGGGAATATGCATATATTTATATATATATATATGTTTATGTATATATATATAAGTGAATGTGTATGTATGTATATATCTATGTGTATATATATGTGTGACACAGGGTGAGTTGAAGATGAAGGGAAGATATCTAAAAGAAATAAAATTAAATTAAGGCATGAGAGAGCATCATACTGAGAGAGGGAGATAGGGAGAGATAGAATGGGGTGGATTATCTCACATAAAGGTGGCAAGAGGAAGCAGTTCTGTGGGAGGAGGGGAGAGGGCAGGTGAGGGGGGAATGAGTGAACCTTGCTCTCATCAGATTTGGCCTGAGGAGGGAATACCATACATACTCAGTTGTGTATCTTACCCCACAGGAAAGAAGAGGGAGGAAGATAAAAAAAAAATAAATAAATAAAAGGGGGGATGATGGAGGGGAGGGCAGATGGGGGTGGAGGTAATCAAAAACAAACACTTTGGAAAGGGGACAGGGTCAAGGGAGAAAATTCAATAAAGCGGGATGGGTTGGGAAGGAGCAAAATGTAGTTAGTCTTTCACAACATGAGTATTGTGGAAGGGTTATACATAATGATACACATGTGGCCTAGGTTGAATTGCTCGACTTCTTAGGGAGGGTGGGTGGGAAGGGAAGAGGGGAGAGAATTTGGAACTCAAAGGTTTAAAATCAGATGTTCAAAAACAAAAAAAAAAAAGTTTTTGCATGCAATTAAAAAATAAGATACACAGGCAATGGGGTGTAGAAATTTATCTTGCCCTACAAGAAAGGAAGGGAAAAGGGGATGAGAGGGGAGGGGGGTGATAAAGGGGAGGGCTGACTGGGGAACAGGGCAACCAGAATATACGCCATCTTGGAGTGGGGGGGGGAGGGTAGAAATGGGGAGAAAATTTGTAATTCAAACTATTGTGAAAATCAATGCTGAAAACTAAATATGTTAAATAAATAAATTTAAATTAATAAAAAAAAAGTCAAAAAAAATAGCTCAGATGAGATTTTATCAATAGATAAATAGATGGATAGATACATACACACACACATACACACACACACAGATGAAAGGAAGTAAATAATGACATTATAGGTATCTCTGATACTTGGTATTATGCATCTTGTGGGTAGAAAATAGCAAAGAAAGGATGAAGCTTGTGGGAAAAGAACAGATCATATAAAAGAGGTGTCCTTCAAAAAGACATCCATCTCTTAGAGGTTTTTTTATAGACCTCTAGGTCAGCCGGAGAAAATGGCTAATGGATTCTTCAGCCATACATACTATAAAGCTTGTATGGAAGCGGGATAGAGTGGTGGTGTTGAATTTCAACCTCTGGGCATGTGTTAATGCCCTCTAATAAATGAATAGCTGATGTATTCTTGCCTTTTGGGCAATTTCTTTTTTCAGAAGGTAGAGAAAATACATAAGGAAATGCCTATTCTGGACCTAATTCCAAACTGTAAGGAGAAGCTGGTCGGTGAAGTGGAAATGATGAGAACCCTGAGATTCAGCAACCATGATATTTTTAAGTTTGTGATTGATAAGGAGGGAAAAACCAGGCAGAGTCTGACAGAGGATCCTAGACTTCAGGAAAGTAGATTTCAAAGATGAGATAGGACAGGTAAGAATTCTCATGAATTGAGTCTCTATAAAGGTAGTCGGCTCAAGGGGGATGGAAGTCTTTCTAAAATTCTGGCTGAATAGTCACAAACGAAGGGAAGGAAGGAATATTTAAAAAAACTGAGTTGGCCACACAGGGAACTGATCATCAAACTCAGATTTTAGATGGAAGTAATAGGCTAAATGTGGACGAATAATCAAGTAGCAGCCTAAATGTGGATGAAAAATCAAGTAGCAAAGAATAAAAATAATATCAGAAGATAGTGCCAGAAGTATAAACTGAAGTTTTTAGTGAATGTTGAAGATGACAAAAAAGAATTTTTGAAAGCTCTATCCAGGGCAGAAAAAAAAGTTATAGGACTGCTGCTCGAGGTGGATTAAAAGATTATAACGGTTGATTGAAGAAAGTAAGATTATTCAACTCTTAATTTGTTTCTATTTCAAGAAGGCAACATAGCTTTGTGATTTAGAGAGCTGGACTTGCTGTCAGGAACACTCAAGTCCAAATCCCATATTCGACACACATTAACTGTGTAACCATGGGCAAGCCATTTAACAGCTCTCTGAACCTTAGGTCATCATCAACCTTAGGTGAAGCTCAAATTAGATAAAGTATGTAAAACAATTTGAAAACTTTAAAACACTGTAAAAAATATCATTTCTCATATTCTATCAGGGAGAATAATCTTCTGATTATAAGGGCTTAAAGAAAAATTGTTAACAGAGACTTGAAACCAAGGTAAATGAAGAGATGTTTTAATTGAATTAAACTATAAGATTATACCTAGTTCCCATTCAAGAATGTTACATTTTAATTGGGAGATATAATGCATATTAGGGAGTAGAGGATAGAGTGGGGCATTTTGGTTTGGGAAGTCAAAGAAATGAGTGAAGGAATTTCAGGATCAGAGGCAGTACTGATTTGAACTGACATTATTAATATGAGTATTAATATATTAGTATCCTAACCTGGAAAGCTGGTGGCTGGGGTGGACAGAGAATAACTTGCAGGCAAAGTAGAGGTCAAGAAAATGTCCACAATGGAATGTGAAGCCCATCTGGACCTTCTTAAATATAGCCTTGTAATGCATTCGTCTGATCCAGACAGCACAAGTATTCAAGACAGGAGTTCATGAGTTTAGAGGGTTAAGTCACCAGAAAGGGCAAGGCAGACCACAATGTCCACTGATCCGGAGCATCCCAAGGAAGAGAGTATATATAGCAAGAAATTGGCCCAAATAGTATTGACCAGAGCATCAGTTAGGGTCAGTAATATAGCAAGAGCAGAGAATAACAAATGGGCAACCCATAGAATGTCAAGAAAAGGCAGTGTGCTGAATCTGAGTCAGGAGGACCTAGTTCTAAATACAGCCTCTGAAACTTACGTAGACCATTTGACCACAGGCAACTTGCTTAACCTCTCCAACCCTAACCTATATCTATATTTATCTGTCATCTATCCTATATTTGTAAAATGTATACCACAGGATTGTTATAACAGTCAAACAAGATGATATATGTAAAGCCTCTTCGTAGGTTAAAGTGCTGTGTAAATGTCCATTTTTGTTGTTAGAATTATTATTATTAAGAAACCAACAGTAGAGTCCCCAGCATATTGGAAGGACCCTTTGTGGAGGGTTTATGATGAAACTATGGATAAATTACACGGGATGAAAAGAAAGGAGAAACCACATTGATGAGAGTAAGAATTTTTTTAAGCAATTAAAGCTATTAAAAAATGCATCAGGCTGCTTTGGAGGGTGATTTCTTCACCTTCAGCCCTCCAGGTCTTAGCATGGAAGTTGACAAGGTAGACAAGATTCATTGTGTGGCTGAAGGTTGATTTAGACCAGGAACTAGGGTCCAAAGACTCCAAGGATAGATTTCAGGAGGTCTGTAAATTTGGGGGATAGAGACTGCATATTTATTTTAGCATAAGTGGTTTCCTCTGCAATCTTGTACATTTTATTTTATGCATTTAAAAACATTTTAAGAAAGGACTGATAAGCTTCAGACTGTCTAAGGGGTCCATGACACAAAAAAGGTTAAGAATCCTTAACCTAGACCTACTCTGAGGTGTCTTTCACCTCTGTGATTATGATTCTAAGTGCTGCAGGGGTCAGAGTGGGTAGAGGTCACTTCTGATTGGAGCTGAATTGGAAGGTTTTATGGAAATAGGTAACCTTAGGAGGATGGAGAGGAGATAATATTCCAGACAGATAAATTTTCTTGGGCAGGATCAGAGGTAGAAAGACAGCCTGAGATAATGGCTCAAGAGCCAATCTTGGACACTGGAAGACCTAGGTTCAAATTCCCCCTCTGACACATACAGGCTCTGGGACATTAGAAATCACTTAACCTCTCAGTGACCTAGAACAGAAGTATCAAACATTAGGCCCACAGCAGGCCCAAGTGTAGCCAGAATTAGATTAAAATGTAATTGGGAAATATTTAACAAAAATAATTGATTAAAAAAGGAATATGTAACATGTGTGGTTTTCTAAGTCAATATGTAGCCCCCAGGGTTCCAGGTATATGATGATTCAGTAGTCCCTGTTTCTATTTGAGTTTGACACCACTGACCTAAACAATTTTTCTAAAATTAAGTTTCAGATAAGGTGCCAATCTGCACTGACAGAGAATTCCCTTTGCCAAGAAATAGAATCTTAGGTTCAGACCCTGTCGCTATCCAAGAATCAAAGCTACAGAAAAGGGAAAGGTACGCAATTTGTAAGTAGGGGGAGATAGGTTTGGAGAAGTAGCAGAGTAGAGGGTTTTGAATGCTAGCCTAAGATATTTGCATTGAAGCCTGTATGCAATGAAAAAACCACGAAATGTTTTTGAGACTAAGAGTGATATGTTTATGAGCAGAGACAGCAAGGCTGATTTAGTATCCAGCAGTGAGTAAGTTAGGTCGAAAGCACAGAGGCCAGTTAGGAAACTGATTTGGGGAAAGAGATGATGAGTTTAGATTGTCTTCTTATCTTTTCCCTTTCCTGTTTCCTGCTTGCTCTCTTCTTCTGTCATCACATTTCTCTTTTCCCTCCTTCTTACACCATCTATCCTTCTCCATCAGAGTAATTTTGAAGTGTTGCTGCTTCTATATCACTTCGGCATTATCTGTAAGAGCATGAGCCTTAAAGAATATTTTCTTCCCTCAGTCACGTGATTAGGTTCATTCAGTAGCAAAGCTCTCTTCCTTCTTACAAGCTAGCACTGTATGTTTAGCTTTCTCTTGTCCCAGAATAGCTTCTTTGCAATAATTTTAGGTTGCAGTGTCATCGGAACAGAACAGCAGTCCTCATGATAGTAGCACACTTTCACAGCTAATAAAGTGCTTTCCCCTCCAGGATCCAAAAATAAGGCACACAGATCATTACCCATATTTCACAGAAAAGGGAACTGAGGCTCTGACACTTACCTAAGGTCACCCAGCTAATAAAATGGCAGTCAGGACTTCAACCCAAGTTTCACCTTTAGTCCTGAACACTGCAGTCTTTCAATTCTCAGAAGAGCCTAAAACCATCAGCTGTTCCTCTATTGTACTTCTTGGACTCTGAAATTCTGTCCTTCAGATTATTTTGTTGTGTGCTCCTTCTTACCACTCCTGGAAAACCTTTTTTATCAAAGATTACCCTTTTTATCTAAGTTGGTTTTGGTTTTCCTCAGACCCAGCAGATAGCCTTGACTTTGGTCAGATTTCTCCATTATTAGGTTGATTGCACAGTTAAGCCTCAAAAGGACTGAGTTTGCATGTCAATTGGCTTAAATGGACTACTTCTAAACAGGTTTCAAATAATACTGGTTTAGGAGTTCCTCAGTCCCCCCAGAGTTTCTAAACTTTTTAGAAACTCTAGCATTTGAAAGAAGAAAGCAAAAGTAGTACTAATTGTTCACAGAGAATTTCTAAACTCCCTCTGCACTGAACATTTAGAATAACACAATACTCAACTGTAATGTTGAAATGAAATTATGGTTAGGCACCATGTTACTTTTCCCATAGGCACTTGCTAATAAATTGATGTGGTATAGATTATGTTATTACGAAAATTAAGTTATTTGATTCAATGAGCAAGAAATCACTGAGTAAAAATACTTTTTAAGGTATTATAGGTAAGCTACTCTAGTATGAAAGACAGCACTGTGTAGTGGATAAAGAACAGGCCTTATAGCGGGGGCAGGGGTGGGAGCAAGCACCTGCATCCAAGTTCTGTGAAGTTTATTATGGCCATTTGTTCTTTGAAGTTTGGATTCCGCCAAAATGCCACATTTGAGGGCACAGGCTCCCCACCCCTGAGTATAGAGAGTTGGCCTCAAAGCCAACAAGGCCTAGGTTTAAATTTTAACACTCACACATACTGGCTATGTTATCTCTTACGAGTTCTAGGCAACCCAATAAAATTAAAAGAAAAAGATGCCAACCTGCTTGGGTAGAGTTCCTCCCATGGAACTCTATATTTATGAAATTACAGGCCCAGATCATATCTTACTATAGATGTGAACCTTTAAGAGAGTAATTGCACTAATAGCCAGTTTCTTTACTTCTGTTCATATTGTTACTTTTAAAGAACAGAGTACTACTAGATAAGCATGAAACCATTCAGGATAGCTCTCTAAAAATTTCATACTAATTACTTTATACTTATGAGAAATTTTTCTTGCATGTGCATACTAATTTTTATTGTCCACACTGTATCTGCAGGTAGCAAAAAGATTAAGAACTGACTATTGTTCTAATAGTTTTCAACTAAGAGCTCTCTAGAATTATATTTCAACTTGCTAATAGAAGAATTATTTTTAAAGGCTTTTGCTAATTGATAAGGAGAACTTACTACTTCACATTTTATTTATCCATTTGACACAGCTTCTGTCAGTACATGATAGTCACAAGCCTTTCATAGCTCAAAGAGGAGAAATTCCTTAACAAATTCTAACACTTCGAGTGCCAACACTTCCATTGCCTTAAAGGCTTCCACCTTGATATCTTTTACAACTGGTGCGACTTCACATTCTCAGGTGATAACCCAAGGAACACACTGATGAGCCACATGTGTGAACAGGGGAAAAAGTCTATTGTTTCTTAAAACTCAGCAAAAGGTTCTTTGATAGCAGAATTCTCTCTTTTCATCCCCTTGTGCACCATTGAATATTCAGTAAATATTGTTGCCGAAAATATTATTAAATTCTTGGTTAGTGATTTGAGAATCACATGAAGACATTATTCTAAACTGGCATAAAAAAATGGTACATTTGTAACTAGTACCTTTTCCCACAAAAATTTAAAATGGGAGTCGTAGTCTTAGAGTGGGAAAGGGAATTTAGAGATCCTGTGCCTTCCCTCTGAGATCAGTTCCTATGTAGGCCATGCAGTGGATGCAGTGCTAGACTGGGAGTCAGGAAACCTGGAATTCAAATCCTGCCTTAAGACATTTACTAGTTCTGTAACCTTGAGCAAGTGACTTAACCTCTCAGTTTCCTCCTTTCTGAAATGGGGACCATAATAACACCTACCTCTTGTGATTATTGCAAAGAGAAAATGAGATAATATTTGCAAAGAACCTTAAAGCTCTGTAGGAGTGCTTCCTATTATTCTGTATCTTGTATATAGTTAGTGTTTTTTGCATGCAGTCTCACCCTTGAGGGCAAAAACTGCCTAGTGCCTTTGTATCCCCAGCACCTCCCACAGTGCCTGACATGTATTAAGTACTTAATAAATGCTTGTTGACTATTATATTCCTGTGGAGTGCAGGAATCTCTACTACAACACCCCTGATAAGTTTCTTCTCGAGCATTTCTAATAACTGGAGTCAAACACATCACAAGAAATCCCATTCCATTTTTGAATGACTATTTATTGGAAAGTTTTTGCTAACACATTTTAGACAAGGCTGCCTTTTGTAACTTAAACCAATTTGTTCTTTTTTGAAGATAAAGAAAATATATCTCAACCCTTTTTTACATGTTCTTATTCATTTATTCAGTTGTGTCCAACTCTTCATGACCCAATGGACCATACTGTCCATGAAGGTTTTCTTTGCAAAGACACTGGAGTGGTTTACCATTTCCTTCTCTAGTGGATTAAGGCAAACAGAGGTTAAGTGACTTGCCCAGGGTCACACACCTTGTCAGTGTCTGAGCTGGATTGAACTCAGGTCTTCCCAAATCCAGGCTCAGTGCTTTATCCATTAAACCATCTAGCAGCCAACCCTTCAAGTATTTGAAGACAGTTATCATTTGTGCAGTAATTTATAATTCACACAACACGTTCTTTCCCAGAATCCTCATCTCCATTTTACGGAGAAGAAATCTCTGGTTAAAAAAGATTGTAAATTGTTCACAATCATGAAGCCAATGTTGGAACCAGGGCTTTCCCAGCTTTTCTGAATCAAAGTCCAGTTCTCATTCCACTGTTTCTCCAGTTTATACTGCCAAAACCAGCCTGGACTCCATGGCATGTGGATTCTTAGCTTTCCCTCTAGACTAAACATCCCCAAAGCCTTCAGTCATTCCCTATACTAGACATAGTTTCTAGATCCTGCCTTCATCACCCTACTTCTCCCTGGTGCCTAATTCCATCTGGTTTGTTGAGTCCTCTTAAAATATGTCCTAGATATGGTTAGACAAGAACATTGTACAATGTAATTATTAACTCCTTTGTTCTAAAGATTACATCTCTGTCAAGAAAATGTAAAATTATGCCACCTCCTATGGCCAGTGTAGAACACTTTTGGCTCAAATTTCTACATCCAATTTTTTAAAACTTAATTTCAGAACTTGACATTCATCCCTATGAAATTTCCTCTTTTGGGGTTTATTTAGCCCATTGCTCCAGCTTTTTAAATTACCGATTTCATCAACCAACCTATCACCCATACATCTCAGCTTTCTTTCATCTGCAAATTTCATTTGTATGAATTCTGTTGTTGTTGAGTCATTTCAGTTGTGTTTAACTCTTCATGACCCCATTTGAGGTTTTCTTGGCAAAGATACTAGAGTGGTTTGCTATTTCCTTCTCCAACTCATTTGACAGATGAGGAAACTGAGGCAAAAAGGGTCTAAATGACTTGCCCAGGGTCACACAGCTAGTGTCTGAGGCCATATTTGAACTCAGGGAGATGAATATTCCTGACTCCAGGCCCACCCCTCTATCCACTGCACCACCCAGCTGCCCTTTATGAAATCTATACCTTCATCCATGCTTGAAAAAAATATAAAGCAGGATAGGCCCAAATACATAGCCTTTAAGTACACCACAACATGCTTAGATCTCCCCCATCAAGGACATGGTGTACCAGGGGAAAATTCCTAGCTCAAGAGAAACATGCAAATATATAAAAATGATTTTTATAAGAAAAATTAGTATCCTTAATAATAATTATTAAAATATGAGGCATACAGTTAATCCTGAATAGAGCATGACCTGTTCAATGCCCAACAGTACTGTTTCTCTTCTGTTCTCCCGAAAGCAGTAGGAGACAGGGTACCTTCTTCCTCTCTGTCTTAATGAGCCAGTGAACATTACTTGGATCTTCCTCTCTTCTCATCAAGGAGAGGAAGAAGCCACCATGCGCTCTCCTCCTTTCAGGAGAGAAGAAGAGAAATAACAAGCTTCTGTTCTTTTCACCTGGTAGAGAAGGCTCCTCATATTTAAAAAGAAAGAGAGGGGCAGCTAGGAGGTGCAGTGAGTAGAGCACCAGCCGTGGAGTCAGGAGGATCTGAGTTCAAATCTGGCCTCCGGCACTTGACACGTGTACAAGTTGTGTGACCTTGGTCAAGTGACTTAACGCCAATTGCCCTGCCAAAAAACAAAAAAAAAAAAATAAAAGGAAAGAGAAAGATCAAGAGAAAATGAGCTTTTAAGATCTGTGTTTTATAGCCCAGGTGCCTTCTTCCATTCAAATGAGGCAACAAACTCCTATTCCTGTTATTCCTTGCCAGGCACTTCCCTCTGGGAGGTAGTATCATCTTCTGCACTTCAGGTTCTATCACATCTGAGTGGTTAGTTTTGAAACAAGAGGGGCCTGCCATATTCACAAGCAGAAAGCTAGCCTCCTCCATACAGTCAGTATGATTCATTGGTGCCCCCTTATTGTTCTGGTTAAGGGGAAGGCATTATACCTCCCATTCTAAAACAATAAAAAGCAACATGGCAGAAAATTCAGTTTACCTAACCTTCCATTCCCATTTTGGTTAATCAAGATTTTGCTACAATATAGTTTTGTCTTGTATGCCTGTTACAGCAATGTATTTTGCTAGACCTAAGACTACAGGATGGAAAACAGCTCTGCCCTCAAAGAGTTTACAATCTAATTATGCAGATAACTGTGTTGATATAAAATTTAAATCTTTCCTTTAAACAGTCATAAATACATACAGATATTGATTGTCTTATAGAAGAGACCAATGAAGGTAAAAATTTTGAAAGGACTTAGTCCAGGTCAAAAACTACACTAACATGAACAAAAGACACTTTTTCATCATCACTATATTAAATTTTGTATTTTGCATTATCTCCTCAACTTTTGCTACTGCTATACTTCTGGTGTTTCTCTCCTAAAATTTTTGCTTTCAGATTTAAAAACAAGGCTTATACATTCTGTAGAGCCTCGTGATCTCTATCGCATGATTACTTTTTTAACCTTTTTAACACTTATTTTTTTTGCTTATTTATTTATTTATTTGTTTGTTTTTGATCTTTAAATTTATTTATTTAACATATTTAGTTTTCAGCGTTGATTTTCACAAGAGTTTGAATTACAAATTTTCTCCCCATTTCAACCCTCCCCCCCCACTCCAAGATGGCGTATATTCTGGTTGCCCTGTTCCCCAGTCAGCCATCCCTTCTGTCACCCCACTCCCCTCCCATCCCCTTTTCCCTTCCTTTCTTGTAGGGCAAGATAAATTTCTACGCCCCATTGCCTGTGTATCTTATTTTCTAGATCCATGCAAAAACATTTTTTTTGTTTTTGAACATCTGTTTTTAAAACTTTGAGTTCCAAATTCTCTCCCGTCTTCCCTTCCCACCCACCCTCCCTAAGAAGTCAAGCAATTCAACATAGGCCACATGTGTATCATTATGTATAACCCTTCCATAATACTCATGTTGTGAAAGACTAACTATATTTTGCTCCTTCCCAACCCATCCCCCTTTATTGAATTTCTCCCTTGACCCTGTCCCCTTTCCAAAGTGTTTGTTTTTGATTACCCCCACTCCCATCTGCCCTCCCCTCCATCATCCCCCCCCTTTTATTTTTTTTAATCTTCTTCCCTTTTCTTTCCTGTGGGGTAAGATACCCAATTGGGTATGTATGGTATTCCCTCCTCAGGCCAAATCTGATGTGAACAAGATTCACTCATTCCCCCCTCACCTGCCCTATCCCCTCCTCCCACAGAACTACTTCCTCTTGCCACCTTTATGCAAGATAATCCACCCCATTCTATCTCTCCCTATCTCTCTCTCTATATATATATTCCTCTCTCATCCCTTAATTTGATTTTATTTCTTCCCTTCATCTTCAACTCAACCTGTGTCCCCCCTCTCTCTCTCTCTCTCTACATATATATATATACACACACACACACATTCACACATATATATATATATATATACATATACACACATAAACATATGTATATATGTCTATTCCCTTCAGCTACCCTAATACTGAGGCCTCATGAATCATACACGTCATCTTTCCATGTAGGAATGTAAACAAAACAGTTCAAATTGAGTAAGTCCCTTGCAATTTCTTTTTCTTGTTCTTTTTCTTGATTATCTTTTCATGCTTCTCTTGATTCTTGTGTTTGAGAGTCAAATTTTCTATTCAGTTCTGGTCTTTTCACTGAGAAAGCTTGAAAGTCCTCTATTTTATTGAAAGTTCACATTTTGCCTTGGAACATGATACTCAGTTTTGCTGGGTAGGTGATTCTAGGTTTTAATCCTAGCTCCATTGACCTCTGGAATATCGTATTCCAAGCCCTTCAATCTCTTAATGTAGAAGCTGCCAGATCTTGGATTATTCTGATTGGGTTTCCACAATACTCAAATTGTTTCTTTCTGGCTGCTTGCAGTATTTTCTCCTTGATCTGGGAGCTCTGGAATTTGGCGACAATATTCCTAGGAGGTTTCTTTTGGGGATCTATTTGAGCAGGCGATCGATGGATTCTTTCAATTTCTATTTTGCCCTGTGGCTCTAGAATATCAGGGCAGTTCTCCTTGATAATTTCTTGAAAGATGATATCTAGGCTCTTTTGTTGATCATGGCTTTCAGGTAGTCCAATAATTTTTAAATTATCTCTCCTGGATCTATTTTCCAGGTCAGTGGTTTTTCCAATGAGATATTTCACATTGTCTTCCATTTTTTCATTCCTTTGGTTCTGTTTTATAATATCTTGATTTCTCATCAAGTCACTAGCTTCCACTTGCTCCAATCTAATTTTTAAAGTAGTATTTTCTTCAGTGGTCTTTTGGACCTCCTTTTCCATTTGGCTAATTCTGCCTTTCAAGGCATTCTTCTCCTCATTGGCTTTTTGGAGCTCTTTTGCCATTTGAGTTAATCTATTTTTTAAGGTGTTGTTTTCTTCAGTGTATTTTTCAGTATTTTTTTGGGTCTCCTTTAGCAAGTCATTGACTTGTTTTTCATGGTTTTCTCACATCCTTCTCATTTCTCTTCCCAATTTTTCCTCTACTTCTCTAACTTGCTTTTCCAACTCCTTTCTGAGCTCTTCCATGGCCTGGGACCAGTTCATGTTTTTCTTGGAGGTTTCTGTTGTAGGCTCTTTGATTTTGTTAACTTCTTCTGTCTGTATTTTTTGGTCTTCTTTGTCACCAAAGAAAGACTCCAAAGTCTGAGACTGAATCTGGGTACGTTTTCGCACTGCCTGGCCATATTCCCAACCAACTAACTTGACCCTTGAGTTTTTCAGTGGAGTATGACTGCTTGTAGACTAAAGAGTTCTATGTTCCACGTTTGGGGGGGATGTGCCAGCTCTGCCACACTAGCACTGCTCTTTCCCCAAGAACCCCCAACCCGGACTGGGCTTAGATCTTCAGCAGGCTCTGCACTCCTGCTCTGATCTGCCACTTAATTTCTCCCACCAGGTGGGTCTGGAGCCAGAGGCAACTGCAGCTGTAGCTGCCCCACCTCCACTGCCCTGGGGGCGGTGGCCAAACTGCGAACTCCTTCCACTCCCTCAGCTTTTCCCACTAACCTTCTCCACTGTCTTTGGTGTTTGTGGATTAAGAAGTCTGGTAACTGCTGCAGCTCACTGATTCAGGGTGCTAGGGCACACTCCGCCTGGCTCCTGGTCTGGTTGGTCTGCGCCACTCACGTGGGGCTTTGCTCCGCTCTGCTCCCAGCTCCCAGCTCCGTGTGGGATAGACCTCACCCAGAGACCATCCAGGCTGTCCTGGGCTGAAGCCCTGCTTCCCTCTGCTGTTTTGTGGGTTCTGCAGTTCTAGAATTAGTTCAGAGCCATGTTTATAGGTTTTTGGAGGGACTCAGAGGGGAGCTCACGCTGGTCCCTGCTTTCCAGCTGCCATCTTGGCTCCACCCCCAACAAATCCCTTTTAACACTTATTTTTAACAAACTTTGTGCATAAGAACGTAAAGTTTGTTTTCAAAGCAACAAATAAAATGGAAGATTCTTTATCTAAAAAAGCTTCTTAAGATGTTTCTGAGTCTGACAATAGGAAAAGATGTCTCTAAAAGAGTAAGATTTAAAAAATCACGTTCCACAGCAATATTAGTTAATTTTTTTCTCCTCTCATGCTCATCTAAATATTGCCCATTAAATTGACACCTTTAGGATACAGATTTTCCCCATAGGCATATACTTTCCTTACATGTAGGGCTACTCCTCTGCCCATTCTATTAGGTAGGCTTCTTTCGAACAAGACATAACTTCCATTGCCATGTTCCAATTATGAGGTCTATGCTGTAGAAAGGAGTAGGAAGAGCATTTGACTTACAAATCAGAAAAGCTGGGTTTCATTTCCAAATCTAACACTTACTGTATGTCCTGTATGTACTGTGTATAGAGTGTTCCACCTTAGGTCAGTAAACTTGACTTTGAATCCAGGCAAAATTCTAGAACCTATTAGTAAAAGGTTGTCTTATGAGCATTTAGAAGAGGGAATTATATTAGCATGGCTTCATGAAGAACAAATCATTCCATACTAACCTATTGAAAAAATTACCTACTTGAGAGAATGTCAAACATAATATACATGGATCTCAGGAAAGCATTTCAAAAAGCTTCTCATGTTCTCTTTGTGGGTAGGATGAAGAGGTTGAGACAGTCAGAATCAGAACTGCGAGAGTAATGGATCTAAAGAGTAGCTACTCACATATTGATGCCATATTGGACAGAGATCTCTACAGGAATGCTCCCAAGAGTTTGTCCTTGGCCTTGGCCTAATTTGGCATTTCTATCACTTATTTGGCATGACTACAGTATTGAAAGATGACTAGCTAATACATTTTATGACAGCATAAGCAAGCTCCCCCTCCACCAACCGAAAGGCCTAGACAAGTTAGAAGAATAGGTCACATCTAATAAAATTTTAATGGGGGTAAACATAAAGTCCTTCACTTTGGTTCAAGGATTCAAGTAGGAAAAGTACAGGATTGAGGAGTTGAAAAAGACATGTCATTCTTATTGTACTACAGATAATTTATGTCAGTAAAATATGGTAGTAAAAAAAGGCAATTTTGATCTTGGGTACCATATTTTATGAAGAACATCAACTAGCTAGAGCACATCAGGAGCATACTGATTCAAGTAGCGAGATGACTAAATTCATGCTGTGCTAGGATTTGTCCAAAGAATTAGGAATATCTGTCCTTATTATGAAAACTTAAGAGGAGGACATCGATAGCTACAATTAAGCCTTGGAAAGGACATTGTAATTGTTATTTCTTTTCCTCAGAGAGCAAAACCAGGAGCAATGAATTGCAAAGAAGCAGAGGTTGATTTAGCTTTGAGAAAAAACTTCTAAAAATAAATTAGAGTTGTCCAAAAATGTCATGGCCTACCTTTGGAGATAACGAATTGACTTTCAATGGTAGTCTTCAGGTAGAGGCTGAATGACCACTGGTCAAGGGTGTTGTAGAAATCATTCCTACCCAGATATGATTTGGATTAGTTGACCTCTGAAGTCTCTTCTAGCTCTGCAATTCAATTCTGTGATTTTAATGAGTTCTAGTCTCTTCACTCTTAAATATTCTCACCTACCAAATAAAGGAGATTGCATATTGTTCAGGTACATAGCTAGTTTGGTGGATAAACTGTACAATCATTTGAATTTTTAACATTTTCACTAAAGCTTTATCTCATATTATCTACTCAATCCTCATTTATTCAAAAGAAGTTGCAGTCCTGAAATTTGGCATTTATGTAATTACGTCCATACAGAATCTATTTTACTGTTCTACTAAAAAAAATTCAACTAAAATATAAATTAAGAAAGGAGTAGTACACAGAATTTGGAATTGAAATGATACTCATTTCTTAGTAACTATTCAAGAATTAACATCCAAGTTCCTTAGGTTTTCTCTGTTTTCATATTTTGACATATAGGAAAAAGTTTTTAAGAGATTGTGGTCTTTAAATGAAAAATATAATGAAATGGGGATTTGTATTCTCATTTTACTTATATTTAACTTACTATATTTCATGCATAATTAAAACTCCCTTTCCCTTTTAATTGGAACTTCCATCTTAAAACTAACAACAATCTTAATAAATTAACACTAAATTCACTTCTAAGAAAAATATCACTTTGAGACCTTACAGAAACAAGACCAAAATGTGCTATGGAAAAGTAAATCATTGGTAATTCAACAAAATTTTGCCTATCCTGTGAGGAGTAATAGACTTTTCTCTTTCACTGGTGTTTTTCAACTGTAAAACAATAGAAACGCATAAAAAGCTCATTGTAACATACAAGGCACAACAGGAATATTGCCTGACATTTAATTTTGAATAAGATATGTAGAAAACTTGGAGAGGGTCCAGAGAAAAACAATAAAATGATTGAATAGTTAGAAAATAGGACATAGAGGGGAAAAGGTGAAAAGATCTAAATTATTTAGCTGAAGGGGGAAAAGAAACTGAGCAGAAACTTAATAATTATTGTCAGATATATGAAGGATTGTTAGAAGGAGAATGCTAGTAAATGTTGTCAATCATCATTGTGGTCTAAATTATAGGAATTGTCCTTAAAATAAAAATTTGTGTTAGGTGTAACAGAAGAACTGTATAAAAATTATTTTTTAACCATTTAAAAAGGCCACTAGACTAAGCTATAGATCTCTAAGACTAGAATAAACAATTGACTTGGTTAGTTAAATACAGCTTGGAGGGAGGAAGGTCAGATAAGATGGCTTATCTATATTTTCTCTTCCTATATAATTCAATATTTGTTTGATAATTGAAAGTAGAATTTTGTCTTTTACTTCTCAGCCGTCTCTGCAAAGTAATCTATTTAAAACAAAGCATGGCTTTATGGGAAAATAAATATTATCTACAATTGTCTAATACCTGAAGTATAAATCTAGCTATCACATAACCTAAAGTAAGAAATGTGTTTGCATAACCATGTAGCTCAGTTGTTTTCTCCCTAAAAGTATGTATTGTGGATCTTGACTCAGGCCAAGTAGCCAATCAAAGAAACATATCTATAGTTCAGTTTAGTTTAGACATTTTGCCATGGTTATTATGCCTGGTTTATGAATGACATTAAGGACGTACGAACTAAAATTTTTGTGGCATGAGATAGTATGATTGGAAATTTTGGCATATAAATTATTATGTAGCTCTAGGGAATTTTTAGAAATAGACACATCCAGGCTTTAATATAAGCAGGAATTTTCAGTTTATGGCACTCTAGTTTGGGGTTCAGATTTTCATTTTTGGGTAGTTTGGGGGGAGGGAGAGAGGGTAAAAACATCATTATTGAAAACATTTATTAGCAGCCCACTGTGCTTCTGCCAGTAGGGCAGGGAGTGACCTTTTTTCTAGGTGGTGAATGCTGGTATAGACATTCAATTAAAGACATAAACTATAGACAGTTGAACATTACATTTTTTTTTAACGAATGTTCCTTCCATACTTCAATGGATACATGGTCTAATCAGTGTGGGTCCTCCTTCCATTGGTACAGATAATGATCTAGGAAGGTCAGTAAAGAGGTTCCTTTGTACTAGGCAAATTACAGAGTGATTAATTTGGCTTCTACACAAGGGGGATCAGTTTTCCCAGAATTTGAAAAGTGGAAGGTTCTTAAGGGTTCTCTTACCTTCGTGATTTTCCCTCAAGTCATGGGAGGTATAATTTCTCCCAAGAATCAAATGGCAAATTAGATGCTCTCTTATTCCATCATCTTTCCAGCCTCATCTCTTTTCAATATACTTGTTGTTCCAGATGAACTAAACTCAAGCCCTAAGCTTTTCCATTTCCATGACTTTACTCAGTATTCCAGATGCCTGGAATTCACTCTTCCATACCACTTGGTCTGTTTAATTCCTTGTCATCTTTTAAAGCCTAACATGCCACCACTTCCAAAGTCTTTGCTTATCCTCCATGTCAGCAAGGACCTTACACTATTTAGACTTTTCATAGAACTTATTCATAGGATTTAGAACCAGAAGAAATCTAAAGGACCATCTATGTAATCCCTTATTTTACAGAGGAGGAAATAGAAGGGACTTTATATTGCATGATAGTTAAATGAGATTGGTGTACATGCAGCAGCTTTACAAACCTTAAAACATTGCATAAATGCTAGCTTTCTTATCCACTAATGCATCTCCTTCTCCCACAGGACTATATCCCCTCCACTACATAGAGCGGTATGCCACAAATTTTGTTTTTGTTGTTTAGTTGTTTCAGTCATATCCAACTCTTTATGACCCCATTTGAGATTTTCTTGTCAAAGATACTGGAGTGGTATGCCATTTCCTTCTTTAGCTCATTTGATATATAAGGAAACTGAGGCAAACAGGGTTAAGTGACTTGCCCAGGGTCACACAGCTAGTAAGTGTCTGAGGCCAGATTTGTACTCAGGAGTATGAGTTTTCCTGACTCCAGACCTGGCACACTCTGCACTATGGTGCCCCCTAGCTGCTCCTATTCTACAAATAGCAGTTGTTTACTAAGTGTTAGTTGAATTGGACTGAACTGAATCTGTAGGTGTTCCTTAGGTGCTAGTGTAAACTAATTTACATATAATCAAATAGATACACTGGAAACTACTGTTTATATCACGTCTATGATAAGGATTCAATAAAATATACCATTCCTTTGCTTAAAGGATGGGGAAATTGAGCATTTCCTTTAGAATTTGCATTAGAGGTGGTTTTAGGGTTGTAGGCCTAAGCCAATGTAGATACACCTTTTTATGGACAACAGCAACACTCTCTTGTCCCTTGTGTGCTTAAATTCACCATTTGTCCTTGTATATTTCATTGTCCTTTTCAACGTACCAGGTAGCACTGAGGTCACCATTTTGTTTTGAATATCATTTAATGTAACGCACGCCACAGTCTTGTCTGTCTTCTGACTTTAGGTTTGTGGATATAGAATTAGATAGCAAGTTAGTTCTCAACATTTCCTAATGATACCAAAGTAATAATTCAGCTTTCCTATACTTCAGTGACTTTATATTTCATCTACCTGGATATTCCGTCCATCCATGCAACTTCGTAGATAGTATTTCTCATTTAGGATTTTCCTACTAATATTAGTACTATCCAATGTTTTCTCTCTCTCTTCCGCTCCACACCCATAGCATTATATGCTGCCTCTTGCTGGTTTGTTTTACTTTCTTTATAGGTACTTTACTAAATAAATTAATTTCATTTTTATATGACACTTTCATTCAAGTTATGCTTCCTTTTGCATAACATTAAGTGATAATGCACTGAAATTGGCCTATAAAATACAGCATGTGCATAGAAAAAGCCTTTGCAGTGGCCTTCCTGATTAGTGTGTAGTGTCTTTGAGGACATTGGTATCGCTGGAGGGAAGATATGCTCATGAATGTTGCCTCGAGGTATCAAGTCTCTGATGAAGTAGCTAAGAAATGTGCTAGCCAATGCTTATTTAAAAAAAATAACCTGGAATAGGTAACTTGTTTATCTATTAGTAAAGGTTCTATAAATCATTAAGGAAAAGTACACTGTACCAAAACTGTTTCTAAGAAACAATATCTATTTATTGATTAGGAATAGATTTTGGTATCGACCTGAGATTTGGGACTTTTTTTTCCTAAGAACCAACTTAGATTCTGAGATTCAGAAGGAATATCAGGCCATGTAATCCAAGCTCTGCTCAAAGAAGAATCCCCTCAGCAATATAACCAACAAATGTTCATCCATTCTTTGCCTAAAACCTTCTAATGAAGGGGAATACCTTGAGGGAATCCATTCCACTTTTGGACAGCTTTGATTGTGAAGTTCAGAAAAGATGAACATGGACATTGATATGGTACCTACTATATAAAAGTATGTATTTTCAGAGAATAACAAAGAATAACCAAATTGTTCTCAATTTCTTCTAGTTTTGTATATTTGGCCGTGTATTTGTTTACCATTATTTTCTGGTAGTTCTTTAATAAAAAGAGTGACCATTTGTCATGCTGGAAATAAATTATAAACCTTTCTTTGTAGAATTTAGTAATAATTTTAAATTATTACAGGTTATAGGAATATCCTGGATTTAAAAATAACTATAACTGTTAGATAAATACAAATGATTTATAGTCTCAAGTCACTCAAAAATATTATTTCACTTACTACCATTCAAAATAGAGGAAATACTATATCAATACAGAAGTGTCTTTGTCCTCAGAGATTTATATTTTAGTTGAGGAGAAACTTTAATTCTTAATTGACATTCAGCAAAGCTGTAAGCTAATTTTTAAAAGTTTTCAGGACTAAACTCCATAACCTGAACAAGATGTAGAAAATTGAACTGAATCTGAATTTAATTAAACAAATATTGGCCAATTACCTTCATATGTCTGTCCCTTCTGACAATTAGAGATACAAAGATAAAAACAAAACAGTCCCTGCCCTCAGTGAGCTTATATTCTACAAGGAGAAATACAATATTTATACAAGTAAGTAAATACAAAGTAAACACAAAGTAATTTCAAGTAGAAAAGAATGCTGATAACTAGGAAATTAGTAATGCCCTCATGTTTGAGATGACAGCTGACATATAAAGGAAGCTGAGGATTCTGCAATGCAGGGATGAGGTCAGGAGGCAAGTAGGATAAGGATAGAATGGTATATCCAGAGAACTGTTAACTAACAGGTATGACTGGAATGCAGAGTGCAAAAAAAAGGAAATATGGATTTGGAAAAAAGGCGGATGGCTAGGCTGATGGATCTGTATGTTATTGTAAAGGCAAGAGGCAATTTGGTATAATGGATGAAGAGCCATCCTCAAAGCCAGGAAGACTTGGATTCAAGTCCCACTTATCTTGCAGTGCTCTAGGCCATAGATATCAGACCCCAGTGGCGCCCAAGCCAGATTAAATTTAACTGGTAAATGCTTAACAAAATAAACAAAAATGTAGTACATCATAGATAATTTGTGATTTTCCAAGTCAATAGGCAGCCATATAGATCCATTTCTACTTGAGTATGACACTTTTGCCCTAAGCAACTCCCTTAAGTCTATAAAATGCAAAGACTTGTTTGGTCAAGGAATTTCTTTACCTAGGAGGTCTGTTTACCAGTGAAATAATAGATCTGGTTTATCCTTTATCCTACAGGCAATATGGAGCCATTGATTTTTGAGTAGGGGAATTGACATGGTCAGTTGTGTAGCTATGTATGCAGGGAAGAAGATGGCAGCAGAAAGACCAGTTAGACTCTTGGCTATTCTAGTAGCCCAGGTGAGAGTTGATGAATACCCAGATTAAGATAGATTCTGTGTAAATGGAAAGTAGGGTACCAATTTGAAAGAGGTCATGGAAATAGATTCAATAAGACTTTGTGACTGACTGGATACAGAATTCAAGGGGAGGTGGGGGTAGGATAACATAAAGGCTGCAAATCTAGGTGATTGGCAGGTTGGTGGTGGAATCCATAGAAATTGATAAGTTTGGAGAAAGAATATGTTTAGGGGGAAATATAGTAAATTCATTTTGGGCATATTTGTGGTGGCAACTAAGCATCTAGCTAAGTAGTTATTAAATGCAAGCCTACAGTTCTGGGGAGAGATCAGGGCCAAATATATAGAGTTGGGAGTCCTCTTCAAAGATGTAATAATTGAACCCATGGAAGCTGATGGAAATCACCAAGGGAAAAGTGTAGGGAGAGGAGAGGAGACAGGACAGGACAGAAGCAGTCTCTGTCATAGCTTGGAAGACGCTCTCACTAACTGGGCAAGAAGATGATGATGATCTAGCAAAGGAAACTAAAAGAGAGATGTCAGACAGGTAGAAGAAGAACCAAGAGAGACAATGTCCCAGTAGCCAAAGGAGGAGAGAATATTCATGAAGAAACAGAGGGGTCAGTTACCACCAAAAAGGCAAAACAGATGAAGACTGAGAAAAGGTCATCGAGAGATCATTTGTAACCTCAGAGATAAGGTTGTCCAGTGAGGTCAGAAGACAAACTGCAAGGAATTGAGAAGTGAGATGTTATGAAATGAATGTGGACAGCTCTTTCTAGAAGTCTGATTCACTGTGAAAGAGAGAAGAGATGTAGGATGGTAGTTTGAGGAAAAGGTTTTTTAGAATAGGTAGACCGGGGAATGTTTGTTATCTGCCGGTAAGGGAGCTATTTGATAAAGGGATATTGAAGATGAGAGAAAGGATAGAAAAATGATCAAAGGACGGGAAGAAATAAAGTCTTTGAGAAAATAGGATTATCTAGCCTAAATTTTAAAATACTGACAGGATAATGATAAATATTTTTGAATTTCTAAAGTCATTATGCTAAAATTATAAGTATTACTACTACTATTAATTGACATTTATATAGCACTTCAGGTTCTTAAAGTGCTTTTACATACATTATCTCATTTAGCCTTGCAATGACCTTGTGAGGAAAGTACAAATTGGTTCTTCATCTCTGAGGAGAAAACAAGAGAAAATCGACGGCAGGGGCAATACGAGAGAATGAAATTAGTTAGAAAATGGGGTGGTGAGTGTCCTTGAATACTAGAATGTTTTACCAAGTTTGGTTATACAGAGAAATCATTATTCCATAGCCCTCCTCCCCAACCTCACCCCACTAAAAAAAGCTTTGATAATACCTGGAAGATAATTTGTCTACCTAAAGGCAGAAGAATGGACTAAGTGATATCTCAATCTTCCTTCAAAGCCTCTATTTCCTATCTTTCAGAGTAAGTGAATCATGCTGTAGGGTGAAATCAATTCCTTTTATAATTTTATTTAAGAATACATACCCTTCCAAAAGGATCTAAAAATCTGAGTGTTTCAGCTGCTGTATCATAAAAACTCAGACTGGTGATTATCATCTTTTCTATGTTTGGTTACCTTCCTCAAAAGCTTAATTTTATAACTGGTGAGTTTAATATTCAATTCATCTCTCTTTACCTCCCTCCCTTTTCCATGCCCTCTCTCTCTGTGCGACCTTCTGTGTAGGAAATTCACTGAGAGATTAAGTAACATCCAAGTAGTCACGCAGCTAATATGTGTCAAAGGTTGGATCTGAACCCACGTCTCCAAGGTCAGTCTTTATCACACCACTTTGCCTTTCCTTTCAATCCACTATGATTGAAAAAAAATATATATCCTTGCCTCTGAAATGGAAGCCGTAGGTTGATAATAGAAGTGTGCCAGTTGAGTGTGTTCAGAACATACAAAAGCGTCCAGATGAGATGGTTGAGGTCTGCAATAATTTCTACACCTCACATTCAGTGACTTGACTTGTTCTTCTCTTTATAATAATTCAGCATAATTGATAGCTTTGTTTTCTAGTGAATGAATAAAAAATACAAAATCAAACATTTTGTTCGAAGTTTAAATGAGTACAAAAATCAGACTATTGATGATTGGGTGTCTTTTCTTCTACAGAGTATATTATATATATATTTGCTTCATATATTTTACATGGTATATAGTAATAAAATCTTTTAATGCTCACGAAGAGAGGCCTCAAACACAGCCTCCAAGCTGCAACATTCCATATATGACCTAACCAGATTAAAAAAGAATTGAGAAATATTTAACAAAATAAAATATAATAAAACACAGATAATGTCAATATATGGCCTTCGTGTATGGTTTAGTGGACCTTGTTTCTATTTGAGTTTGACACCACTGCTCTAGAAGAATGAGAAAATGGAATGTAACGATAATAATGGATTTGGAGGCAGAAGAATTGGATTCAAGTCACAACTACCAGTTGCTAATTGAGTGACCATGCAAATAGTCTTTCTGAGTTTGTTTCCTCATCTGTTTAAAAAAAAAGGGGGCGGGGTGGGGATGGGCGGGACAGGGAAGGATAGAAACAATTATGCTTGCACTGTCTCAATGGATTAATATTATTAGATAATATATTTAAAGGGGCAGTTAGGTGGCACAATGGATAGAGCAACACACCTAAATTCAAATGCAGCCTCAAATATCAGCTATGTGAACTTGGGCAAGTCACTTAACTGTTTGCCTCATTTTCTTCATATCTGTAAAATGAGCTAGAGAAGGAAATAGCAAACCACTCCAGTATCTTTGCCAAGACAACTCCAATAGTTGGATATGACTGAAAAGACTGAACAGCAACAACAATATATTCCAAGGGTTTTCTTGGAAACTGTAAAATCCTGTTCAGTTGAGCTATCGCCGTTATTGTTGATTTTCTGAAGTCCTTTTTTCATAGGTTTTCTTTTAAAGAAATGACAATAATTTATAGTGAAGTAGAGCTATTATTTGAAGTCGTTATTTTACCCAGATCTTTGAAAACATGATTCGAAAAATTAGTTGAAAAACTAGTTTTGGATTTTTTGTAAAGTAATAACTGTCTTGGGGTAACCTTACCCTGAGGTGGACTGTTGCTTTTGTTTAACTGTTATGATTACCACCATTTATTCGGTGCTATTTTACTGAACAGAAGAAAGACCCCTGAGATTTAAATTCCAGGTAAAATGCTGAACTGAGCTATCAGTCATAGCAAATGTTGACTTCCTCAAAGATCAGTGACCCATCAGTGTACAAATTCATCCTGTTGTTATAACTTCTTTTGAGCATACTGCATGCAGTTATTCATTTTTTCAGAATGTATGGAGTTTCATTGGGAAGGAAATAAACTTTGTGACAATTTACAGTTATCTTAAAAGCTAGCTGAACTACACAAATAAATTCAACTAGAAAAACACAATAGATATACTGAATTCTTATTTTTATAATTATAGATATATTTGAATTAAGCGTTTACTTGACTGGCACATAAATGAAAGCAAATGTCTGCCTATTAAATTTTGAGATGTTTGAGTGAAACTCCAAGTCTTTATAAAGAACATAGTTTTGAAGGGGGAAAGTAACCAAGAAATACTGCAATAGCAATATATATAGCATATGTTAAGGCAGCCTATGTAATTTTATTCTCTTGAACCCTATTTCTTAATTCTTTGATTCTATATATTGTATTACAGTTTTCTAAATATGCAGTATGGGTATTGCTCTTTAAAGCCTCTCTACTCATATCTAAGTACACATTTTAAAATCTTTCTAGCGAAAAATATCAACTTGCTTATATAAGCAAATGACGAACTAGTCCAAAAGAAAAATTTAAAGGGCAGTAGTTATGTTTGGATATTATGAAACAGTAATGGATGTGAACTAAACAGATAGAAAACATGGCAGGATATGTCACTTATCATTTAAAAGTTAAAAAATAAAATAAAATCTTTTAGTGAGACAGGATGTATATATTAATCTTTGGAACATCCAAGTACCCATTGAGATTAGTGTGATGTGATTTGTCCTGCAGCTGCTTCAAATTAAGAACAGGTGTAGAAGACAGATTATGCAAATACTCATATTAATGTAATTGTCAAATTGGTGTGTTTACCATTGTGCTTTTAAAGAGTAGACCATACTCCTATTTTAAATGTAAATTAGTTTCATTCTTGAGAGCAGCTATTGGGTAATGCAACTTAGTCCTAGCTTAGAAATGAAGAATTCCCAGTACATGGTGAAACAATTCTGAAATCTGACATTTTCTTTCTCAATAAACTGTTTTTTAAATAGGCTATGAAATATTAAACTCTACCTTGTACTCTAAGTACAAATAAAGGTTTTGATTTTAGTTTTGGTTTTTTTAGAAAAAATGAAATTTTGAATTGCTTTTGAACTTTTTGGGTTTATATTCCTTTCTGCCACTTTTTCACATATAAAATTTAAAAAGCTATTCATCCTGTTATTTTGTTCATATTTCATTTCTAAAATATTAATATTATTTTTAAACAAGGCTAAAACAATGGAAATGGTGAAGAATGAATTTAAAATGCAGTCTCTTTCTTGAATGTCTAGAACAGGTATAAACTCAGGTATTTAATCCTGCTTGAGAGGCAGATCAGGTGTCTAGCTGTCCAGAGTATTTATACTTTTTTGCACTTCGGCTTGTGCAATATAGAACAGAAGGACTTAAAGGGCCTGCTTCCTTTGCATATTCTACCTAGTAGCTTGTATCAAAATTTTTTACATATTAGTCAGGAATCAATTTGTATTTTCTTATTGGCCATCCTCCTCAGCCACACTATTTTCTCTTGGCCACATTAAATAAGAAGGGGCAAGAGCAATGAGGACCACATCATGATCAGAGATGCCAGTGAGACAGGATTTCTGCATGTACAACTTGCAGTCTCTTTTTATACTCTATTAGAGTCTATCATTCATCAGTGTAAGCAGGAAAAGGAGCTGCCACTGAGATCTACAGGGGATTAAAAGTAGCTGATCTAAGAGCTGCTGCTGGCTTCCCCTGTAGGGATCAGATGAGGAACTGCCACATTCTCCAAACCCCATATATATCCCTGGGGGTGCCAGTGATCTATTTGCTTCCCCCTGATGAGTGAAGCATTCTGTAGAAGGGATGCTGGTGCTTCCTGAATTTGGGGTAGATGCTGTAAGGAATTGTTTTGGTTTGTTCTATGTTGTATATGTTAGTATCTACTTCTTTTTTCATTTACTGACATTCCACTCTAAAAATGGGTTTGCATGGAGACTACACCAAGGGCTTTGCCAGTAGGATTTATCCCTTCATATACTCCCAGGAAATACCAAAGTTCCTTCCCTTGATACCTGGGAAAGCTAAAGAGGATCATACTAATCTAAGAAGTTGATACTCATTTCTACTGCCACCTTCTGATGTTTTCTTCTTATATATTCGTAGTGAGATAATAGCAGGTCTTCCTTAGAAGCACTTTGATTTAGATTTGATACAGGTGTGAGGTTACATGCTCCGCTCACCCAAACTATTAGCAGAAAAGGGACTTCTTCTAGGAGAAAAGTTCAAATGAAAAATATACTCATACAGCTCAGAATAACCAAGACAATGTAAATATGGTTGCAAGAAAGCATATGTTTGATAAGTGTTACTTGGTTTTCTCCCTTTTTCATTTGCTTGACTTTTAAAAGACATTTTTCAACTCTTGACATTTTTATATTTAAAATGTAGTATTCATACTAAGTAGGCCACCATTTTCAGGGAGGAAAGTTTTCTGTCCTAAAGCCAGATGGGGGCTCCACTTGAGGATAAATGGAGATAGATGGTAACAATGATTGGTTTCTTCCACGCTCTGGGTTTATTTTAAATTACCTGAAAATAGCTTCGTCCATAGATTGGAAGCTGATTTAGTAGATTAGGTCAGTCATCCTGACAGCTATTTCACTAGTATCTCTGCCATTTATTTTAGAAATAATTGAATGCAAATGCAATTCAACATCTGTATTATGTCTCTTAATCCTCATTAGGCATCTTCAATTAAAGGTGAGTTAGAAATCACAGAAAAATATCATCTGTGAAATTATTTCTTGAATGCCCCCAACATCAAAGAAAGGGACAAATATTGAGTTCAAAACTAGTGTTAAATTTTGTTTCATGAACCTCAAATTTGTGACACTCCTGGTTTCCCTTCCTTCAGTACCCCAATTGCAAGACTTAGTTGTTCTGCTTTTGAAAAGTTTCTTTGTAATTTAGTCCACCACAAAAACCTTCCTGGAGCACAGAAATGACCTACTACAGCAAATTAATTTCTTTTATTAGCATATTGCATGGTTTTACAAATTTTCAATTATTTTGTACTTTGATAGTATTAGGAATTTTTTTTCAAAAAATACTCACTTCCTAATAGTGCTTACAATGTGAACAAGGAGAATTTTACCTGTTGCATAATGAATTGAATTCTAAAAAAAAACTTTAATATCACAGATCTTGGGAAACTGCATTAAGAATCAAAGCACATTGCAAGTACAGAGCCCACAGAAAACCCATTGCTCATATTTTTATAGTGCCTAAGCCTTTTAAATGCTACAATTAGAGGGTAGGGCTGGGATCAGGGAGAAGAGCCATGAAAATTTAAAAAAACCTTAAGTTATATAGTTATTTGTTTTTTAACCTCATAACATTTTTTTCAGTTAGCATTGTAATTTTGTCAATCATGTAATGGTAGAACTCAAAGTTCCTTGAAAGCATTTTGTCTTTAATCATCACAAATCTCTGAGATATTAGTGAAAAAATCATTAATCTCATTCCATTATTTAGATATTCATCACAGGCCCAAATGTGAATATATATTCATGTGCAATCTTCTGCTTCCTCCCCTTAAAAAGAAAATCCTTTTGCCAGAATTTTTTTTGCGCATCATGCTATCTCACTTCACTTTGTCAGAGTAAAAAGAAAGATCTGTATTTTCTTTTGAGCCTGGAGCATGAAGAGCAGAAGGCTAGGAACTATTATTTGAACATTGACTATTTCTATCCTACTATAGAATATGTGGTGGGAGGGGGAGCAATAGGGAAATCGCATATATACAGTATCTTCCTCTTTTTCACTCTATCAAGAAAATACCATTTTTTAAAAAATCTACCTTCCAAAAGCATCCAATCATTCATGAGAAATGTAGCTCCCTATTTTTTTCCCCCAACAGAAGCCAGAAAACAGTATCCCAGGGAAAAAAATCCCCACTGGTACTCAGCACACAAAGCTCATGCCTCAAGAGTCTGTTGACTGCTGCTTTCTCCCCCTCTTAGTACATAATAACCACATCACCCGTAGGAACCCCCATGGCATTTTTTTTTCTTTTCAGTGACTTTAGTTCTCATGGAAGGTACTTGATTAACATCCCGGGAGATTGAATTGGCTACTTATTTAATGAAAAGGTATAGGTCTTATCTGTATCACAGACAGCAGCCGGGTCATTTGCCCCATCCTTGATCTCAACCTTACCTGTGGAGACAGACAAGCTCTGTGGGTGAGAGGTGACCATGTCTTCTCTATTCTTGGCTCCTCTGCTGAGATTTCTAACAAGGGTGCCAATTAGTGCCAGTTATGGTGGTAGCTTTTGTAATGTGAGTTGGAGGGGTACTGGCTGAAAATAGAACTAAGAATCATACATTCAAATCCTGACTTTGGCTGTGCTACTTCCTTCCTGTACTTTTTTCAAATGGGTATACAATTTTTTCTCCATGAAGTAGGGATATATTTCTATGGCAGGAATCTCATTAAATGATTAATATTAAGTGTCTTAAGTATTTTCTCATTTCTAAGTGTCTATATATTGGATTTTCTCTTGAGATGAGACTATCATCACTTATGTTATAGTCTCTACTAAACTAGCATCAAATTAGCCCACTACTAATTGACTGTTTACCCTGCATTTCCTTTTCCAGAGTAATCTACCTTTTCCTTTGCTTTTGTTGGAGAAATAGAAGATAAATGAGCATTTACCTCTTAGATATCAGAGAAGAGAGAGAAGCTAACAATGTCCATCAGTAATCAGCACACAAATAGACTATACCTGTGTTGACGCTTCTGTTCTCAGCCTAATGATTTATTTATTTTACTGATGGCTGCTGTCTTCATTAGGGGATGTTACACATCAGATGGTGTCATGCAAAACTCAAGACATTGTGTCTGCCTAAACAAACTGACATTTTAGGGAGGCAAAAGACACTGAATTTATCATATTGGTTGGTGGTTCACTCAATTGGCTAGAGTACGATGATAAATGAGGCCAAGGTCATGAGTTCAAACCCCATGTGGGCCAGTTAGCTTTGCCCTGCTCCATGGCCGCAGACTCTATGCTCCAAATTATGTTCCAAATGTTATCATAACACAGTCCTATTTAACTAATATGACTGCTGATTGAAACATTTCTAATTAATCATGTGTTGGTTGGTAGTGAAATTTTTGTGTGGGATACAGCAGTCGTAAAAGATTCCAATCTTTCCAACCGTAGAGAGAAAAGCGTGTTTTTGAGTGAAACAGCATTAATTGGCACATCTGTATGAGAAAGCTCAGAAATTTGTACATCTGTGTCTCACCCTGCAAGGAATTCCAGAGAAGTTTTATACAAATCAAATTTATACCAGCTGAAGATCTTCACTATAGCACTAGAGTTTGGTTTTAATTAAATTAATTATTAATTAATTAAATAATATAATATTATAATAATAATAAATAATATAATTAAATTAATAAAGGAATTAAACTTAGGTGTAATATTTCTGTAAAGTGAAAAAATTATAAAGGATATTGCCCCTAAATCTCCCCCTTTTGGGGGAAGGGGACAAAATCAGTTTCAGATTGGGTTTTCATAAGGCAAGGTTATCTCCTAAATATCAAACCAGTGTGTGTTTATAATGCCAAAGAGAAGAAATTATAGCAACACAAAGGTAGTTGTTACATGATATAATAATAAAGACAAATAGAATTATAACCTGTACTGGATCATTTCACTCAGCATTGTTCTGTATGTCTTAATCTTAACATTAAACAGTTTGTTAATCTAGAGCTGACTTCGTGGATGAAAAATAAAGGCATCACATCACTCATTTTTGCCCTAAGTGTGCAGTACATTGGCAACACCCTCTATAGCCACAACGTTGTATTTGTGTGTAGTCTTTTTGCAGTCCACAGAAAGAAATGGGCCAGTCTTTACTGCCCCTTTTGGACATGTTCTGGATCTTACTGGCACTTGGTAAACACTTCTTCCTGTTTGATTCTTGCTTTAGGCCACGTAGAAGTTATAAAACAACCACAGTAGTATAATTATTTACCTTTCTCAAGAGGAATTCAAAGAATTTTACTGTTACGAGCTTTTATTGATCTTTGTATCTTCTTGTGATCGGTAGTAAGCAGTTGTATTATGAAGTTTTTTTTTTTGTTGTTTTTTTTTTTTAAACAGTTCAACACTGGCAGGAATTACATTAGCAGCAAACAAGTCTCATTCATAGTGCGTCGTTTTGCTTCCTGGAAACATTAGCACATTTAACAAGAATGAGTCACTTGACCAAAAGAGGCCATAGGAAAGTTAATCAATGTTTTTGTGTGTATACCACCTACTTCCCAAATTAAATCTGCATAATATGGAGTTTTGTGAAAAGTCACATTATTCCTATTTTTCTTCTTTAAATATAAAATATGAAATTAAATAATACATATCAAAATATTAAAAATGTATGGAACAGGGTACAAAAACTGGCTTACTTTCCTTTATTTTGCTCAAAAATTTAACCAACCCCTTACTATCCTGAGAGATGCTAGAAATTACTGGATCTCTCACTTCAGCATTTAGGGTTTTCATTAGAATGTTCAACCTTCTCACTGGTTTTTATCTAAATTAGTTCAGAAACTATTTAACAGTTGGCTTGACTTTTCTCTTTACTTGGCAAGCTATTTTAATGCACTGTAGACCCGAAGCCTTAGATACATGTAAAATACTTTATAATATGTATACAGTATTATATAAATATCAATTAGCATTATCATATTTATAAATCATTATTTTAGATAACTTACCATTTTGGATTGGCTAAATATGATATTAAATTCCTAAAGTTGATCTTGAATATTTTGAATATTCACCTTGGACAACATAAAGTAGTACAATTTTAATTTAAATTTTTTTAGTTGGAAAAAAAGGTTAGTCTGTTTTTACATGTTTATACGCAATATCAGCCTTTATCATCTTTTCAAGTCAGTCTGTTTTTTTATCTAGTTACCTCATCTGTGGACTTATTAGTAATTTGACCTGATCACATATAAAATATTTAGTCCAGATAATACCTGTCTAATCTGCACTTAGTTCATAAAGTCTTTTCAATGACTTAGTTATTGGGCCATATTTTGAAATAAAAAATTCATATTTTATATTCTAATGAAAGAGATTTGTAACATGAATGTATTTCGGTATCAAGTGACATGATCTTCATTGTTTCACAAGAAACATATGACCCATGCTCAATCTAGAAACAAATGCCTTCCAAAGCTGATGCTGAAATTGCACACTGGTACATCATCCTGGCCTCATTTCTCTTCACTACCTCCTTTGGTTCTTATTTGAAACAGATGCAAACACTTAAAACAATCCATTCACATTTAGTTTCACTCTGATTTTTGCAGAATATGTCAAGCTGCCTCCAGGAGAACCATGTCTAAATGACTTGTCTGATTTCATTCTCATTGCTCCTCCTTTGCCGATATGCAAACTCCAAGTCTTTGTTAAAGCATGATTGGTCAGATGTTTATTAGCATCTGTTGCCAACCTCCTGTCTCTTCCTATTGAAGAGACCTCTCACACTGCCATGTGAAGTTACTGGTTGCTTTTACAAAAGCATGATTGCTTGAACTAATCCTTTTGGCAAAACTCAGTGAGCAGTCCAGTGGCAAAATAGGTATTTTTTCAAGTTGAAGATATGCAAACCCTTTCAGCTTCATGGATTGATTAATTAAGGGTATAGTAGCATTGGTGCATTAGTTTATCCGTGGCTTGTCAGGTGGTTACCTTTTGTTTTAATGAGCAATACTCTTCAGGAAATTTGTAAATAGATCCACCTCCCCTTCACAAAGATTTCACATTTTAAGACTTTGCTTTTATCGTTTTCCCCTACAATTTGTTAGTTGCTTATACATTAATTTTAACACAGCTTAATAAACACATATTAAGCATTTACTATGAATAATGCATTGTTCTAAGTGCTGGGGAGTAAAAAACTAGAGGTCAGATTTTTTTTTTAATTATAGAAATAGAATTAAGCCAGTCTGAAAACTGAGATAGGGGCAACAATGCATCTAGAGGAAGTTATTTGATTTATCAAGAAGTTTGGTTGACAAGATCTCACTCCCTTCAGAATGTAAGCTTATTGCACATGAGTATTTCTCATTCTTTATATTCATATCTTCAGCTCCTAGCACAGTGCTTGGCACATAACAGGCACTTAATAAGTACTGGTTGATCAATTCACTGATCAAAGTTACTGGATAGAATGTATATTTTTGGTAAATTCTGTTAACCAGTATGCTACTGAAGTTGTGGGGTATTTTACTTGCTCAAAATATTGGTAACCATGATTACCATCTATACTATTTATGAATTATACATTTTCAGACAATTACAAATAACACCAACAACATCATCGAGTATTACCTGATCACCACTTGATCACACCACTGTGTGGTAGAAGAAATACTGGACCTAAAGTCAAAAGACCCTAATTTCTATTCTGGCTCTGACCACTGACAGATTATATAACCTTCGGCAAATAAATTAACCTCCTTGAGTCTGTTTCCTCATCAGCAAAATTGGGATGACATTGAAAAGAGTTACCTAATAGATAATAAATTGGGAAGCCCATATTTTGTAGACCATACAGTACTCTACAAACTTGAGAATGATGATTCAGAAGGCACTTCTAGATTATGCATGACTTCAAGGTTAACATTATAAATATCAGTCATCATTGTCGTGCTGGAGTGCAAAAGAGATTATAAACAGATTTCTGGTTTACAGAATGCCAGGCTTTACTATAATTGTATTTGAGTTAGGGAACCCAGAAGGAGAGAACCATAACTGAATTAATCCTTAAAAAAAAAAAACCTTTCTCTAGTTTCATCCTTAGAGGTCATGATATAAAACTAAAGTGTTAATGGCAGCATGTTATAATTTAGTCGTTCCGATAACTTGGTAACTAAAACCCTTATATAGTATCCAATTCTGACATGAAATATTGTGTAATAAGATGGTCATGTAATGATAATCCCCATTTAAATAGAACATTAGTGTGTCTTGTATATCTTTGATCCCTAAGTTTTTTTTTCAATTTGACAGACAACAGATATTTGAACAGGCTGGAAGATGCCTTGACTGTTTGTAAAGTAAATGAATAATATAATATCTTTTAAAAATTAGTTAATTCTTCAACATTCAGGCATATTTCATTAGCTCTATAATATGTTTAGAGTTGTGCCAATTATTTATTTTTAAGGAACTTAATTTTAAGTATTTAGCTTAGCTAGATGTAGTGACCATAACTTTAGGAATTCCCCCTACAAAAAATTCATCACTGTTGAAACTTATAGTTGTTCTGTGTAGGTTACTGTATCTGCCTAAGGTTTATTCCAATATCGATTTCATTTTTATTGTACAGTAGAGTTATTTAATTTTTTGATGTTGCTTATGACCTTGTTAAATAGTAATCCAAAAATTGTGTGGCTTGTTTTGATTTTAACCAAAGTTACAGCTGCCTAGCTGTAAAGCAGTCAGTTTCTCTTATTATGACTAGTTCTTCAACTTGTACTGTTTTAAATTGCCTGCAATTAGCATATTTCAACCTTATTTTTAGGTTTAAATTGCAGTGTGAGAGTGTACTCTCCTCTTAGCTAATTAGTGCTATCAAGGAACAGTAGGTTACCTCATTAGTACCATGTGCATTTAATTAAAGAAGAGAAAATTGGAGTTAACCTCATAGTTAATATTTTCACAGAGTGCTACAATGCCAACACCTTCAATTGGAGTCACACCCCTGTGTATCTAATTATGCACTGGTGCCAAATAAGGTTAGCAAGGGTACTACTAGGCTGTTGACAAAATAATTTAGAGGAAAACGCATTTACTGGTTTATGACAGTCAAATTTAACTTGAACACTCTTCCCCAATCTGTCGGTCAGATGACAGTCTTCCCTACAGGAAGCAGAATGGAAGGGACATTCTGGAACGCTTTTTTCTTCTTATTAGAATTAATATGATTCTTAACTTGAAGCAAATGGCACATAGTCATGTAAAGTATATACAATCCATTCCTTACACATAGCCCACTGAACTTGAGATGCATTTGAAGAGAATTATTTATAAGATGTAATATTTACACGCATCAAACTACTACAAATACTCCCTGACACCCTTACTACCTCCCTTCCTGCTTTTCTTCTTTTCTGGTGTAGTTCTAATTTCCCTTGTGTATCTTGTGAATTGGGATCTTCCTTTCATATCATACATGAAGTCTAAGGATGTGTTGTCACATGGCCTATTCAAATGCAGTGTAATCCTTTTGCCCTTCAGACAAAATCTTTGAAATGTCTAATGTTACTTAGGTAAAAAAAATGACATTACATGTCATTTATCAATAAATAATCACTTAGCTTTGCTCTTAGGGATGAAAATGCATACTATACAATTGAATGCATAGGTTTATAGTCAATGGATATAATATAATTCAACAGGTTTGAACCATTAAAAGAAGCCACTTAAACTGAGGTTGCAGAGCTTGACCTACTGTTTAAATTATAGTCTTAAGGATTATTTTAATGACTTATTGGTGACATAGTGATAAGTGGCTAAGTGACTTTATTTATAGAGATTATAATAATGATAAAATAAAACATTTTGTCCCTCCTTTGATGGAATTTAGATGTACTTTTATTAACCATAATGAAATACATACAAGTCTACTGTCAACTTTCTCATGACTAAATGTGGATGGAGCCAACTCTTGGTTTAATGACTTAATACAATCCCATTCTATAAACATTTAGTTGTTTAGATTATACATATGTACATATATAAATATTTCTCTTTTGACTATAATTTCAGGTTCAAAATTGGGAAGTGAGACTTTTCTAATGTGTCTAGCATAGTTCTAAGCACACAGTTGGTTGTAATTGATTGTATTTCAAAGATTTACTTTGAACCATGGGCAACTTAGAATGGTATCATTCATCAGCTAAGAAAGGGTGAAGTCTGGTATGATGACATTAAAAAGTAATAACTAGAAATAATACAATTCTTTTACACAGGGTACATTAAAAAAGCAGAGTACTTAAATTATTAAAGAAATATGTGAGTGAAATTTACAAATACAACCAACTACTGGTGGTCTTCAGCCTAAAATTTACTTTCAAAGTAAAATAGTGTACTTATGTCCTCCCTTCATATAGTGACCATCCCAACAATACACCTGGAATAAAGTCCACAAGGTGGTTAGCAACTTGGCCAAAAAAAAAAAAGCCGTGGATCAAGTCCTGTTCTATGGGTTATCTGGGATTTTTTTCTATTAGCCAATCCCCCTCCATTGGTGCAGATAAACAAGAAATGTCTGATGCAAGATTACAGATATAATTAGTTGGATTTCTGCTGCTTCTTAGATTCTCACTTCAATTATGTTTTATCAGATATACAGTTCACAGTTCCTGTGAGCTTAATGCTTTAAATTTTAATGTAAATGCAGACGTAAGTTCAACTGCATGGTTCTGTATCATCACTTCCTTTTTCTTAAACTTTCAGATGTAATCTAATGAGATATTGACAAAACCTAGATAACAAAAGAATCGGAATAAAGGGTTATCCCAATTCAAATTTTGTGGGGAAATTATTATAACATATTCTTAAAATCACATGATAAAAATACCAAAGTCGTGTTTGTATTATCATCCCATAATGAAAGTGTAATGTATACTTGGATTTTGTGGTATGAAAAAAAATTAAGACTAAATTCTGTTATCATTTAGCTAGACAACTAGTATCAATGCTGCTGTGGTCTTTCAGGGATTTAAAAAGAAAATGTTTCTATCTAATATCATTTTTAGTTGTACTTAAAGAAAAATCTGAATATGTAGAATCTTGAACTGCTTCACTGAGAAAACTTTTTTTTCCTTAGATCATCAGTGTATATGCATATGTACACACACACACACACACACACACACACACACACACACACGATGATATAATTTAGGATATGTAACTATTTCCTAGTCTCTCTCTGAGTAATATATTAACTTTAGGACAAATTCCTGCAATGGAAAAGTTTGCTTTATAAAGCTACTTGCTGTTGTATACACTGGATCATGAAGAAAAAAATTCCCATCTTCATAGCGAACTGAGAAATGCAAGACTATTCTCTTTATGAAAAATGTTGCACATAAATAATGAAATGTAGAATGTTGTCCTTTATGGGGAAATCCCAGAGATGAACACTCTGATGTTAAATGGCATTCAAAAATAAATACAATGAAGTAAAATAGCAATATGATATTTTATATAAATGGTCAAATGCATGCATAAAAGCATGTGGCAGGAGAGGAGAGGTAATGAATTCTGTATACAGAGTCAAGTCTCATGGTATTATAAATGTATTCTCTCTCATTTGCTTTGTTCTATCCTAATGATCTGAATTGATCTGGTTTGGGGTCTCATTCTGTTGGAATCCCGAGGCATCAGAACCTTCCTGAGTTTTCTTTGCAATGTTAATTTTTTTTGAAAAGTAGATAGAAAAAGAAAGGTGTAGTGAGGTTTACTGATGATTCTATAATAGAACAGAATTGTGTATAATCACTAAAACAGCTTGAATTTGGTATGGAAATTGTCAAGGTTCTCTTTTTTTTTTTTTCAAAAGAAGAGAAATTTCAGTGACAAATTTGGAAAGAGGACGGTGTGTACTTTCATTAATCAAGCAGGAATTTACCCAAAGAGTATGCTTCCTTTTTTAAAAAGCACATTTTAAATGGGGCATAATGTTCCTAATTGGCAACCATTTTCCCTAAAGGAATTACTATGGAAAATCTGTTTTTATTAGATACTAAGAAGCAAATGCCTTAAATAGGTTTTTCTCCTCTGATTGTATAGAAAAACTTCTTTTGGCATAGTTTCTTCTCATTCTTTATTCTCATGTAAAAAGAAAACCATAAATTATCAGGTCTAAAGATTTTCAATGATTTATTGATTTATTTAGGGTAAAGTTGTTGTTGTTTGTTTGTTTTTGGTGTAGAAGTAATATGGAAAAACTCCTGACAGGTACTGGGGGGGGTAGAACTGGCTTATGTTCAGCAACTAATTTATTATAATTTTATATTAACTTCTTCATTGTATGTCTTAAGAATCATAATTGTGTATCAATTCAACTACCTATTTAATCTGGAGTCCTCAGAAAACAAAATCCATAATAAAGTATAACTCACTTATGAAAAGCAATCTATGAATAGACAATGTATATTTTCCTTGAAAAACAGTATTATCGGAGATGTCATGATATAATAAGTATTAAGTTAGCCTTGATTCAGGAAGACCTGGTCCAAGTCCCACCCTCTGACAAAGGTTGGGCAAGTCTCTTAACTTACTGATCCCTTAAATTACAGAGCAGCTGTTGATCTGCATTGATAGGGGGAGTTTCCTCAACAGGGAATTCCCTTCACCAATGGAATCACATTTTACAGCCACAGACAACAATAGAGCATAAAATCATTGATTCGTAGAATTTTAGCAATGGAAAAGACATTGGACACAGTCTAGTTCAACCACCTCATTCTGCCTACAAGGGGACCAAGGCCTAAGGAGGTTAAGTGACTTCTCCAAATATGTCCAACTTGTTGATGACACAATTGGAACTGGGAACCAGGTTCCCTCATTGCAAAATCAATCAACTTTCTCCTACATGGTGCTGCCTAGAACACCAAAATTAAAATTAGCCCCAAAGTGAAATTTAAAAATCTCCAAATTGGAAGGTTCCTCAGAGGCCATCTAATCCAATTCCTATCTGAACCAGATTACCCCATACAATGTGCCTAATAAACAGTCCTCAAGCTTGATGATTTCTTGTGAGGGACTGCTCTTCCTATAGCAGCAACTTTCATTCCATGTTGGATGACTCTGATTTTGTTTGATCAAGGATATCAAACATAACTAACCAAAACTATTAAATGAGGAAACGAGATTTTATCTCTAAACTTTCTGCCTATTCATTGGAAGGCTATGATTATCCTGTAGCCTATTTTCCTGTGAATAAAATTAGATGTTATTCCTACCTGTTGAGTCTCATGAAAGGTGTTTAAAACTATATAAGCTATATTCTCAATATACTAGAAGTTCTTTAGACAAATAATAACTTAGAATTAAATACTGAGAAAATCTTAAGCTTAATAAAAACCTGTGGCTTAAAGAACATAGGATGTAAGTGAAAAGGAATACATTTCAGGAGACTGCTTCTCAAGAAGTGCCCCTTGAATTTAAAAAACACAACAAAACCCTTTCTTTGTTTTGGAGCTCAAACTCCAAAATACTTTCATCACTGTTTATTTTATGGTTTAATTCCTAAAATGTACAAAACTTTCACAGTTGGGTAGTTCTCTGAAGTTGCTGGGTATCACAGCTTTGGGGGCGGGGGGAGAAAGGATTCCACAGTGGCAACCTAAGTCTCTTCCTCCATAACTCAGATCCTGCTGAACATCTCCTTTATCTGAATGGTCTCATCAATACCCACCTGAACAGATAGTCTCACTGTTAGTCATGCCTATAGGTTTTATTCTTAAGTGAATATTTATTTTGCTTAGGACAGATGCTGGGAAGTTCTAACTAGTATCTCAGACTGGGCTATGCTTTATGGCTTTTGTGTCTGGGGGTTTTATTTCACATCCTTTGGTGTGCTCTCTAGTTTAACCATTTTGTGCATTTCTGTATGTGAACCAGTGATTCCTATTTGATTCTGAAACATCGCATTGCAACTTATTAAGCTTTTGATTACCAATATATTCTGATTATACGAAAGGAAATGAATCACCTGGGAACTTTTGTTCAATTGATGTGCAGTCTCCTTTCCACAGTGGCATAAGGGAAGATTCCTGTATTTGGAATCTGGTATCCTGGGTTTGAATCTTGGTTCTGCTACTTATGATTATGGGACCTTTGACAGGTCCCTTAACTACTCTGGGTCTCAGTTTCCTTACAGTAAAACGGGAGAATGGAGGTGGACAAGATAACCTTTCTAGTCTCCTCTAGCTCTAGATTAAGGATCTTCTGAAATTCACTTAACTAAAATAGTCATTTCTTTAACCCTCCAGGCTCCATATTGTCCTAAATCCATAAAACCCTTTCAAGAGTCCTTAGAGATTATCAAGTCGAGTCTTCTGAATCACCTTTAAAATTGAAAGTAGGATCCTAGAGAATCTCCCAGGGCCAGTTCATGACAGGGATTCAGGAGTTGCTGCACTAACAAATGCAAAGTGAAATCTAACTTCATTATTTAACTGGAAATCAGAGGGTACCTTAGGTTGTGACAAGAAAAAGAAAAACAAAAACTACTTCTAGCTAGCCAGTACCTGATAGTATTCAATTTACATTGACAGGAAAGCTTACACTTAACTCCTTTAAGATAAGAATAGACGTCTCCCATCACAAAAACCTGTTACCTCAATTCATTTCTCATAACAAATGAAAAAAGCAAGAACTACACTGACTTTCTAACCTGGTAATCCTGGAGAATATTGGCCAGAAGAGAATTAGCAGGTTGAACAGAGTTCAGCAGATTAAAAATATCCTCTGCGTCTTGTATAACGTCCTGCATAAAAACTGGGAAATACACATATCTATGTGAAATCTAGCTAGAAACAACAGGCTACCCTCTAATATTTTCATGTTGGTTTTCTCTCCTTTTTTTAAACCATCAGTATTGATAATAATAGGTAAGTCTATTAGGAAATTCTAGTATTCTAGAATCCTATTCTAGTAGGGAATTCTATTTTAACTCTAGGCTTATGCTGCACTTTTAACAATGGTGGGTTTTTTGGTTAAAACTATTAATAATGAGTAACTTGTGAGTGGTACTAACTTGTTCTAAGTTTGTCAGGGTTAGTTATGTATTATTATGAAATGTTTCTTCTTAATCATGTCATAAGATTTTGGTCTCTCCAGTTAGTTATGAGTGAAGTTTCAGAATGTATCTGAACTCCTTTGTGTGTCAATGCAAATTAGGCCAAAAACATAGTGGCTGCAAATTAGGGATTTATACTGTTTTTTTGGAGCATTCTTGCTGACTACTGTTCTCAGTGGTATTAAATCCTCTTTTCGTCCTTATACCTTTACATTGTGGTCAAATGAAACCTTTAACTAAAAAAGGGTGTCAAATACTGGCTTTGTTAACTGAGGGCGATTACTATGAAGTCCTGTATTTACTTCTCCTATTGAAAACTAACTAGAAGCTTCACCCAGCTACAGAATCTTGGTTTCTGCTTTTCAAAGAGTTAATGGATATCTGTGTGCAACATGTTGATTAATCCTTTTGTTTTCTAGGCAAATCAAAATTTTAGTAATTATCTTTAAACACCTCCCTCGTATGGGATGCAGCTCCCTCAGGCTGGGTGCAGACCTCTCACCTCATCATTCATTGCAGCTTTTGAGATTGCAATGGATTCTCTTGATGTTGGTTCCAAGTAGGACCAGCAGCAGGGCTTTTTCAATGGAGAATCCTCTTTGAAATTCATAATGAATAATTTACTCCCCTTGATGATTCACCAAAGCATTAGTATGGCAGAATTCAGGGGATGATGAAAGGATTATTTATTTAGTTATCTGGTTTTGTTGTTGTTAATATATTTTTCATCAAATAAATTGATACTCATACTAGAATATGTATGTACCAATAATGTGAATTTATGCTATCCATTTAGAGCAGCCAGTTCTTCACCATTTTAAAGTTATTTCTAATAAACTATTAGTGATATTATCTACAAATATTAAATTTCATCTGCATCTACTTCTACCAGTGTATGACGGTTCATTTTTTTCTTTCTTGACCATTTCTACAAACAAATTTACGAAAATTGATGCCCTGTCTTTATTGTTTGGATCTGCTTGCCTTATAATTGTCTGGTACATCACCGTCCTGTCATATTAGGTAGGTAAGACAAAGATGACAAAAACAGATCTCAGTGATTAAATCTCCAATCACATATTCATAGTATCTAAATATAATTCATTTGTATGAAATATCAGTATGATAGAAGAATCTAAATTCTCATGCTTTTCACTTTCAATTCCATCTACTGCTCATTATTTTTTTGTGGATGAAATGAAGGGTTTGTTTTTTACATTTTGTAAACATAGCAAGAGGAAAACACCATTGTTTGGCCGAATATGGTCACAGGAGAAAAATGTTTAAAAGCTATAGTGTATACATATAAATGTACAGAAATAAAATTTTTAAAGTAAATGGAAATTTTTAGAGCTTTAAAAATCTAGCTTGTATCCTGTGTATGAGAGTACCCTAAGAAAAAAGGCAGGAGCTAAATATTTAAAAGTTTTTATGTTCATCAAACAGGTAACAGTTTATTCTTCCACATCTACATAGGCACATGATCTCACAGACGCATACTTCCTCCTCTTTACTGGTGCTGCTGTAGGAACACTGGGTTTACCATAGTAGCTTACATATATGACTTCATGAACAGTTTACTAATGCAAGATAGAGTAAAGAAAAAACAATCTTTTCCGTGAAAAGGTGTTGTATTGTTTTGTCCCTGTTCTTCTCTGAACCCATTATTTCTACAAGTCGCGCATTTCTCACTCCTTCTGTTATTCATGCTGGGAAGTAGAGGAGTTCCACTTGATCCTATATGCCTCTTCTTGCCCTTGTATCTCTTGAATGTTCAGTGTCCTGCTGGGCTTAGCTGACTGAAAAGTTGGATTACTAAAAGAGAGGAGAAAGGAACTTATGCCTCATGTGACATCCACCTCTTTTATACCATTTTGTTCTTCTCTGTAACTAAGAGTTATTTACTGATGATCTCTGAGGACTGCTTTTGGCCTTTGACAAGCATGAGTGTTTTAATTTACATTGCTTAGATCTGCTGAAGCTGGATCCTGCTATGTTTTTTCCAAAATAATATCAGCCAACTTGTATCTTTGAAAACCACATGTCTGATATCACTTTTTAAATGATTTTATAGCTGCCTTGTGTTTTTTGCATTCTAGGAGAAGCCATTTTTCAATACCATAATCAATTAGAAGGTTCTCACTTGTGGGTTTGATATTTCAGGGACAATTAATTCATATCAGAAAATATTCCTACTATTCCAAGAAATACAGAAAGCATTTCTGGAAATCTCAAACAGATCAACCATAGATACTATTGGTGTAAGGCTTAAGTTAAGGGTAAATAATCACTTGTTTCTTAATACTCAGTTTAATCCCTATTGTTTACAAGTATGACCTTCCTGGGTCCTCTCTAGGAATTATTTCTCTTCTTGTCTTAAAGTGACTTTTCTTAGTTTATATATTTGCGGTACATTAAGACTCTGGCAAAACCTCCATACGCAGAGGTCCAAAAAGCTGAAGGTTAATAAAGAAGTTTCTTTTTCTGTCTTTCTTGGGTAGTTGTCAGATAAATGCTCATAGCCTATCACAGCAGCTGAAAATAAAGTAGATAATGATTCTTTTCATGGCAACTAGGTGGCGAAGTAGATAAAGTGCCAAGCCTGTAGTCATGAAGACTCATTTTCCTGTGCTCAAATCTGGCCTTAGAAGTTTACTGTGTGACCCTGAGCAAAAGTCACTTAACCCTGTGTGCCTTGGTTTCCTCATCTGTAAAATGAGCTGGAGAAGAACATGGCAAACCACTCCAGTGTCTTTGCTAGGAAAACCCCAAATGGAGTGACAAAGAGTAGGACATGACTGAAAAACAACTAAATGACAACAATAATTCTTTTCAAGTCATATTCTTAGAATAGAAAGAGAAGGAAAGGAGCATATTATTTCAGGTCTGAAGTTGAAATACTAAATTTATTTTATTACATATGAAAACCAAGACTCATTTTTGAACTGACTGTAACACAAAATATTATTATTGGAGAATATCCATCCTTTATTCACTAAATGAATTAAATGACTGTTTTGTTTTTAGATTTCTAGATTAAGGTCTGAATTGTGAGAGGAATAGTTTGATATGTAACACTACTAGAGATTGTAACGAATTCATTGAGGTTGTATAAATAAGGGTAGAACACTGGCAAGATCAAGGTTCTACTAAAGAATGGCAGTTGTGGGAAGTTCCTGGAATGCCTGCAGATTAAGGTGCTATAGGATGGCTACATACAGGTGCTACTCTTTTTCCAGAAAAAAAACATAATATTAGAAATAAAGGTATCTTTATTTGTAGCAATGTTTCCTCAATTATCTTTATAATTTTCAAGTATGACTTCACAACACAGCCTCGACCTACCTTTCTCACTGTATTACGCATTCTTCCCTTTCATGCACTCTACTGTCCAAGCTAGTTGCCTTGCTGTTCTTTACAATCATTTTACTTATTTCAGGTAGGGACCAAGGTCAGTCAAAATTAAATTCCCCAATGAGAAGAGGACAAACTCAACATCAAAGGGGGAGGAATCAGAAAGTAAGAGACAAGGGACTATAAGGAATAAATACCACAACCATTGAAGGTCTCTGGAGGAAGAAAATCCAGTTAAATACCTAAAGCATGAAGAGATAAATCAATAGGGAATATACTAAAATTAGATGGGAAGATGACTAACAACCTATCTAAACGATTATAATTGTATCTAAGTAACTATTAGAAGACAGAAAATTGAACCGATATCCCATAAAACAAAAAACCCTATGGATTCCCAAGAGAGCAGGATTTTTCAGAATGTTTCAAGAAGTCAGACTCTTCAGAGAAGATTTTAGAAAGGAAAAAATGCCTAATTGTGGCCTGCACAGAAAACCTGGATAACTTCTACCTTCTTTTATTACCACTTTTGAATTCAGAAAGCAGCCTCATAGAAAGATCACTAATGCCTATAAGATCAAAGATCTAAAGCTGGAAAAGAAACTCAGAGACTATTCTATTCTAATTGTCTCATTTTACAGACCAGGAAAGGAAGCCCAGAGAAATTAAGTGGAATAGAATAGGCATTTGTTAAGCACCTACTATGTGGGGCCAGGCACTGTGCTAAGTGCTTTACAAATACAAAACTTATCCAGTCACATAGATAAAAGTCATATGTGGGATTTCAACCCAGTTTCTTTGACTCCAGATCTCCTTCCTTGTTTTTTGTCAAGGAAAATTGATTACAAATTTTTTTGTGTTTTAGTTTTTGAATATTTTAATTGCCAAATAAGAACAAATATACAATAAAAGCCCATAATTGTTTGTCTTATTTTAACTCTGCCTGCTTTTATTTCTAAAAATTTTAAAATTTTTAATTTAATTTAATTCTAAAATTAATTAACAAAAAGTGAAGAAGAAAGGACATCAATTAAAACAATGGCAGATGACTGAGATTGTATCCTGATATTTTTGGAATCCTCACAGCTAAACTTGGTGCTTTCTTTTCTAGTGAGGGAGGGCATACTTTCACAAAACCACGACCTTATTAATAAGTTTTGTCGTTATTATGGGGTAACATATTTAAATGGCTATTGCAAGATAAAGGACTAGACCTTGGTAAAAAAAAAAATCTGTCTTCTCTGCTCTTCCCACCTCATGTTCATTTTCACTTTAATCTTATGATATCTTCATTTCTCGTACCTGTAATGGTAATCAGGGAAGGACTTTTTGCTGTTCTTCTGTTTTGGGATACTAAGGCAACCAAATGCCTTTAATGAGTCTGGCCTTTGTTTGAATGGGGCAGGTAAAGTGGGATCTTTTGTCTTAGAGTGCTTCTCAGCACTGGGCAGTTGAGAGTCATTGATTTGTATATGATGTGGTACTAGTGATTGAAGAACTTTCCCACACCCTTGAGCCCTCGGGGCCATCAGCAGGGTATAAGAGCTCTGAGGTTGACATTTCTTTTTTGCTTTTGAGGGTACACTCATTGAAAGAGTGTTGATGACAAGAATCTGGGTAAGCCATTGAAACAGCCCCCTGGCTTTGATAACCCAGATGTTGGTGTTTCTCTGGTAACTATGTATTGCTATGGATAGACTGGTTTGTATTATTTGCTCTGTTTATATAAAGTATGCTTGTAATTTCTGTTTGGATGTTCAGGGGGCTGATCTTTTCCCCCTGAACTAAGTGCACGGTATATGTATATTTAATTAAACTGAGATTTAAAGTTGCTTTCCTTAGAAAAGCAGATCAAAGAACCTGTGTTGGCAGCCCTTCCGTGTGCATTGGTCTTGCACAGCCACAGTAGCTGCTAGCAATATTGTTGTTACCACACCATGTGCCTACTGTATTCTGCCAGAGGCCTTTCCCAACTGAGCAAGGTGCCAGTACTTTCCTCTCTATAAATCTGTGTGTGTGTGTGTGTGTGTGTGTGTGTGTACCTACTTATTGACATTAGAATGTTAGGTCCTTGTAGACAGGAGCTGGTTTGAATTTTGTCCTTGTATCTCCACACTTGAACATGTTGCCTAGCATTGATGGTACATATGTACTAAGTACTTGGTGATTTCTTAATAAATTCTTAATTGACTATATTTAAGGCCATTTCCTAGTGAAGTATGCCAATAAGTATTAAGCACCCCCACTGCATGCTAGATGCTGGCCATACAAGTACAAAGAAGAAGAAATCCCTCCTTGCAAAGAGCTTACATTCTAATGAGAGAGGCAAAAAGGATAAGTCAAAATATATAAAATTATACAGAGTAAATATAAATATATGCAGATCAGTTACCTGTCTCTTTCTATCCTCCCCACATATAAACATGTTCTGATCTAGCTGCTAGATTTTAAATATGATAAACAAATTTACTCTAAGATAATAATAATGACCATATTATTACAAATAACAGCTAACATTTGTATAACACTTCTATGTGGCAGGCACTGTGATAAGTGCTTTATAATTATTATCTTATTTGCTCCTCATAACCCTGTGAGTTAGGTCTTATTATTTTTTATCCCCATTTTACAAATGAGGAAATTGAGGCAAGCACAGGCTAAGGAACTTGTCCAGGGTGACACGAAATGTCAGTCACTACTAAATGTCCAAGGCCTGATGGGAACTCAGTGTTCCTGACTTCACACTGAGCATGCTATCTAGCGTGCCACCTAGCTGCCTTTAAGATATTCTTCTTCTTAGAAATATTTGCATTTTAATTGCATACACTGATGCTTAATGGGATAATTTCAGTAATCTGTAGTAGTTCTATCAGGAAGGTAGCTATTTAGGTCAGGGAAACTTTCATTATCCCTCTCAAATCACATCCCATTGGCAGTCGCCAGTTCTGTCCACATAATCTTGGGCCTAATGAAATCTCTGATGAGAAAGACTTACAGAACAGTAACAAACAGAGTAATATATGACCTTAGGGCAAGTCCTTTTACCTCTATAGATCTCAGTATCCTCATCTGTCAAAGGAAAGGGTTGGATTAAGTTTCCTTTTTAGGTCATTTCTAGCTGTAAATCTATGGTCCTATGTTTACTATCTAGCGCTATACCTACAGCACCATACTTAATGGAGGAGGGAATTTATCTCAGTGTATAGATGGGAATCTTTTTCTTCTTTTAAGTATTTCACTTAACTTACTTTCCAGATAGCTCTTTTGAAGTTCACTATATTGAATCAGCATATTTTAGAGTATTGTCTTTTATAATGGATTTGATGAAATTCTTGACATGTTATTGGTGTTGTCTCAGAATTCACTTGTGAAAGTGGCAAAACATTCACTGTTTCACCTAGTTGTAGCTCTCATTGTTACATCCAATGATGTGGTATGCATAGAAGCCACAAGAACTTTACCGAGAATGCTGAAATGCTTCTAGTCAGTATTGTCCAAATATGAGGTCACTGAAGCCTAAAATTTCACTGATATTCTCAGTGTTAGAATCCCAAGGGATCCAATCTGCTTCTAGGTAGCATCAGGAATTCTAGTAGGTGTCATTGAAATAAAAATGGCAGTGCTTCAGATTTCCTTATAAGTTCTATATTGGCAAAGAGGTAAATGCATCCCCGCCTGATACGCTTATTCCTATGAGAACAGGCACAGAGTAAATTTTAAAAAGCCATACGCTTAAGAGGGCTTTATAATTTTGTAATATACAGAAAGCATCTGTAACACATCTTCAAACTGAATTCCCCCAAATGATCACAAGTCATGAATGATATATCTAATCACCTGGGGGTACCAAGAAAAATGGGAAGGTAAACCTCCTTGAGTACTAGGTTTGCTATTAAGGCCTTCTTTATTTATGTCAATACATATCATTCTTCCGTATGGGCACTTACCTAAATAGCATTCATTTATTATGTTATTTCCCAGTCAGATGACAATAAATAGCATTTCTAAGAGTACAGCTCATAGAAAATCTTACTGCATCATTGTTTCTAGATTGTATGACAGAAGAGTAGACCTTACAGAAGAAGAATGAAAGAATTTCGGAATTGGAGCAGACCTTAGAGATCACCTAGTCCAACCCACACCTAAAGCATGAATCACCTTTACAATAGTAGCATCGATGAGTCACCTTCTGGCCACTGTTTAAAAATCTCTAGTGAAGTAGAACCTACTTTCTCCCAAGGTAGTTCTACTCCAGATCTGAATACAGCTAATTAAGAAATTTTCTTGTACATCAAGCCTCAATCTCCTTCTCAGCAATGTCCCCTCATTACCCCTAGTTCTACTCTCAGAGGTCAAGCAAAACAAATGTGGTAAATAATAATAATAGTTACCATTATGTAGTACCTACTGTGCGCTAGGCATTATGCCAAGCACTTGATCAAGTCGTTTCAATTGGTCCTCACAACAACCTTTGAGGTAGATGCTATTGTTATCCTCATTTTGCAAGTCAAGAAACTGAGGCAGAGATTAAATGTAACATGGCCAAAGTCATGCTAAGTAAGCTAGTAACTGTCTGAGGCCAGACTTAAACTCAAGTCTTCCCACCTGCAGGCCCAACACCCTTTCCATTACCTCTTCCATTTGAAAGACCTTCAAATACAGCAATCTTGTACACCAAAATATTTTCTTCTCTGTGGTAAAAACATGGCTAGTTTCTTCAACCATCTCTGTATGGATAATCTTGAGGCCCTTTGCCATCCTCTGAAGGCTACCTGACTTATAAGTTGCCTTTCCCAAATGAGAACCGAGAATTGAACATAATACTCCAGCTGTGGTCTAACAGCCATGAATAAGTACAAAGGAACTATCACCTTCTTGTTCCTGGATGCTGTGTCTCTTTCAATGCAGTCTAAAGCCACATTAGCTTTCTTGGTTGCCTTATCAGGCTGAGCTTGTAATCCATTAAAACTACCAGGTATCTTTAATATAAGCTATTATCTAGCTACCTCTCTTCATACTGTACTTATAAAGTTGATTGTTTAAACAAAGTATAGGATTTTCCACTTATCTCTATTAATTTTTAGCCCATTTGATTCATCCCTGTCTTCTGGCTTGCCAGTAGTTGTTTGGATCGTGTCATCCAATATCATGGCTGTCTCTCCTAATTCTGTGTTATCCGAAAATTTGATAAACATTCTACCAATGCGTTTATCCAATATATTAATGGAAGGGTCAAATATAACATGATAAAGGGCAAAACTTACCTAGAGATTTTCACCCAAGTTGATATTTAATTTCCTCCAAGTTGGCAATAAATAATCTACAGACTTTAAGTATCTACCACATGTGAGGCATTAATTTAAGCATTGGTGATACACCCAATACATGCAAAAGCATGGACACAAACATATGAGACAGTCCCTTACCACCACCACCACCACCATGCCCAAGAAGCTTCTATTTCTGAGGAGATATAACCTGTTCATCAATACGTAAATATAGGATGCGGTATATACAAAATCAACATGAAGGGATGTGGACTATTGTAAGCCATCTACAAATGGGGCAATGACTACCATGTAGGTTTATTCATTCAACTAATTCTGAATTCATGTAACTGTGCTATCATCTAAGCACATCTAGCCATTCTAAACACAAAGACAGCATGGGAGACTTTATCAATTTTTTTTTATGTCTAGACATACTGCATTCACAGCATTCCCTCATCTACTGGTTCCATTTCCTCACCAAAGAAGGAAATGTAGTTAGTCTTGCTTGATCTATTCTTGATCATGCCATGCTACCTCTTACAGATTACCCTTCCCTAACTATTCCATAAACTGTTACATTAATAATACCTTGTGGAAATTTTCTAACTCAAATTCACAGGTAGATAGGGCTTTTATTTAGTGCTTTCTGTGTGCCTAATATTGTGCTAAGTGCTAGGAATACAAATAAAAGGCTCTCAAAAAAATACTACCTGCCTCTTATAAGCACACATTCTGAAGGAAGAAGAGAATATATACAAGGTAGTTTGGAAGGACCTTGTGGTAAGAGAAAAAGGATATTTGTACTGGTACTGGGTAAAAAAGTCCAGAGTCAGGAGCAGAGCCAGGAGATAAATATGCAAAGATATTTGGACAACTTCCCTAAATGGTGTTCCCATGCAGGAATTCACCAATCAGAGATGGGGGTGGGAGAATGATCTCCAGAGGATACTGAGTTAGAGGTAGAAAAATCCAGACACAGGAGCAGAGCTGGAAGAAAAGTTTATAGACTTTACTTCTTTCCCTTTTCAGAAAGAGGGGACATTTTTTTGTCTTCCAGTCCAGTGGAAACCCTGCATTCTTCCCAGGTTTTCCAACATGACTGACAATGACTCAACAATTCTATTTACCAGTACTCTCAACACCCTGGGATACAGTTTGTCTGCACCAGTTGATCTGAACTCATTTACATGTGTTTCTTAGTTTCAACCTCAGTTAGCCATTTTGTTCTGTTCTTCTCAGTTCCCCAGTTTGCCAGAGAAAATAAAAACAAAATACATCTGAAGTAGTTTTGCCCACTCTACATTGTATCCATTTATCTTTGTCTCATCAACCCTGAGCATCACAAGTCCTATACTTTTTTGATCATCCTCAGTTCTTATTGTAGCTAGGTAAACTGTTCAATTTTGCTAACCTCTGCCTACAGAGATCTGCACCTTAAATAGGTCCTTAATTAATATTGGTTGAATAAAATTGATCTGAAATTCTTGGAGATGATGCCTATTTCACAAATACCTGAAAAACTTATAAGGTTAGTCACCATTACCATTCATTGTCAGTTTACATTTTGTGTAAGTTGAGGTCTTTCGCCTTCCTAACTCATCATTTAATAAAATGGGTCTTTTTTTAGGTAAGAGAAAACAGCTTCCTAAAAATGGAAGATTCCATACTGTTTATTGTTACTTTCCTTCATCTCTTTTCTTCATTTAATAAGTCTCTTGGGTTTTTAAATATTCCCATGTTTCCATAATAAAGTTCCTGATGGAACTGAAATTAAGTCCACATTTTGTAAGTACTTTTCACTTCCAAGGAGATTTATTACTCCTTATCCAAGTATTTCTGTTTGTAGAATTGGAGAAGAAATACAGAAGAAATGCCACAAAAAATAGTGTTTAGGAATATTCTCTTACTTTATCCAGTCTATTACTTAATGATACTTTTCCTAAAATCTGACAGTCTTTGGAAAGTTTTTGAAATATATGAATTCAGCTGAAAATAGAAGGAGAAATGAAAGTCTTCCTTAAAAAGGAATTAGGTTATCACCCTCTAAAGTACAGTCATTAGATAATACACATTCTATCCTATCATTTCAAAAATGTCTGTATTAAGTAAAGAGGAGCTTCAAGATAATGTTCTTGCCCATTATAATCGAACAATGTTTTAACAACTGTAAAGTTCGATACTGTTAGTCAATCAGTTTAACATAAAAATTCCAAATCAGAAAAAAAATACCTTTGGGGGGCTCTGTTTTGCAGTTAATGAGGAATTTTGAGCTGTGGAGCCTATATTATTGCTCTTAGAAAAAAACAGGGGCTGAATCTAAAAAAAAAAAAAAGACTGGACAGAATTAAGGTTTTTTTGAAGCTGAATTCAGTAAAAATAAATGTTGGGAACTTTGCCTATGAAATATCTTCTAATACAATTGGCAGAATTCCTCATTTGCCACCCAGTTTCTTATCATCAGGAAGACTCAGCTATTAGTCTCCAGTCACAAAAGGCATGCTTAATATATGTAATTCTAAAAGCATATTATTTGACAATTCTAGAATAAGCTATGAAATATCCTATAATTCTTTAGGAGCAAAAGATGGTTTGGGATCATAGGGAGGATAAAGAAATTTACTATTTTTAGTGGTGTTTACTCTTCTATTAAGGTTCCATTTATAAATACCTTATTATCATTTGTTAAATTATATGACACTTTATAGAATACTTGATGACTTTAATTCATGCATTAAATATGCACATATATTTTAACAATATTTGCATCTTATAATACTCTTTGTAACAACTTGTCATAGTATCACTGGTTAACTATTTGAGTGGTTTCATTTAGTAATACAAAAACTGAATAAAGTATTTCTAAATTACATCTTAATTAAAATTGTCATGGCTATTGCTGAATTCTCCATTGTTGAGAGTGATCAGAATTTAATTGTGTGCATTTACATTTTTATTGATATTTTTGTGCCTCTCCCTCCACCTCCTAATAACTACCATTTTGATCACTTGAAAGCTACACCCAAATGTCAAGGTTCCAATAGCAATAATTTTGACTCTTGTTCTTCTACATAACACTCGTATATTTCTTCCTAATTTCTATAGAAATTTAATATTCCAGAAATGCCATGGAGAGCTATTCTTTATGAATTAGTATTAGCTAGTATGTTGTAATATAAAGAATTCTGAATTAGAATACAGAATCTTGGAATTAAAGTGGACTTTAGAGGTCTCATCTAGTCTGACCCCTATTTTGAGCTGATATTTCTATTCCTGACTAGCAATCAGAAGACCTGGGTTCTATTCTCAATTTCACTACTCCCTAGCTATATGTGATCTTGGATAAGTCATTTACTACGGATAAATACTTACCATGGGCCAGATACTGTGGGAAGCATTGGCGATATGAATATAAACAAGCAAGACAGCTCTTGCTCTCAAGGACCTTACTTTCTAATGGGAGAAAACAACACACAAAAAGAAGTTGGGAAATGGGGGGGAGGATGATGCACAATAGGAACTATGACTTAGAGATTCCTGGAAAGTGAGATGTGGCCCTGGATCGGGGCAAGATAAATTGAAAGCTCACTTAGCCAGGGCAGTTCCAAGAATAGAGACCAAGGTTGGGTGGAATAGTTGGAGAGGATGGCAAAAATAGAGGCACCCTGGTTTGGAGATGAGTAGAAAGTGGTACATTTATTACTGCTCCATGAAAAAAATCTATAATCCACTAACCGAATGCCTTCTCTGTTACTACTGAAAACACAGTCATCCTCCTAGTCACCCAGGTTCACAGTCAATCTCATCCTTACCTTCTCACCCCACATATCCATTCAACTGCCAGATCTTTCTGGAGCTACCTCCACAGCATCACTTCTATACATTTCCTTTTATCCTCTCATACACTCACTACCCCAGATCAGGTCCTCCTCATTTCTCATCTGCACTTATGGAATAGGCTTCTACTTGGTCCCTTGGCCTCATCTCTCCCCATTCCATCTTCCACACAGCTTCCAAAGTGATTTTCCTAAAGTGTAGGCCTGACCTACATATCACCCTCTACTCAAATTCTATTAGCTATTACAGGATCAAATAGAAACTCCTTTGGCATTTAAAGCTCTCAACCTGTCCCATTCTTATTCCATATTTCAACTTTTCCATTCTAATTATTCATAATTTTCCTCTAAACACTGTAGTATCCTAGCTATACTGGTCTACTTGCAGTTTTTCACACATGATGCTTCATCTCCCACACTTCTCACATTTCTAACTTCTTTCTGTGTGTTGCCCACTTTCCCCTTGGAATGCAAGGTCCTTGAGAGGAGAAGTTGTCTTGCTTGCTTATATTTGTATCTCTAGTGCTTCACACAGTACCTGAAACATATTAAGTACTTGCCGAGAGTTAAGTGATACCTTTTGTGTTGACTGACACCCATGCCTGGAATGCTCTCACTCCTCACCTTTCCTTTCCTGTCTTCCTTCAAGATTCACCTTACATGCTACCTATAGAAAGCCTTTCTCTGTCATATACATACCTCCCTCCCCTGTACACACACACATATATACACATATGTATACACACACATGTTTCCTATACTATTTTATAATCACTTTGAGGACAGGAACGATTTTTTGCTTTTTTTTTTAATCTAAGCACTTAGTACAGTACTAAATAAATACTTGTCAATACACTCCTAGATAATATATATTATATATTTATATGTATATATTATATAATTATATAATCAAGGAGTTTAATTCTGATTTTCAAATTTGAGTTTCTTTTTTGTTCCAATTTATTTCCTTGGCATGAACCAGGCACTAAAAATAGGAATAAGTATGAATTACCTATCTTGAAGTAAATTGTTATCTTTGTTGCTGATAGTATATGAATAAATGAGTCAAAGAATGGAATAACTTAGCAATGGGACTTTTTAGATTCTTGAAAGCCTTTGGAAGAACAGACCATTTTCACAAAAGTTACAAAATAATTTATCAGAAACAGTATCATAGTTGATTATTTAGTTAATGTACCATTACTTAGTCTGTATTTTACAGCTACATTTGATTCGCTATTAAAACATCTCTTCATAAGAGTTTTCATGTCTTTAGTTCATATTTTAAGATATTACTCTCTTTTATTCTGGGCCATTATTTCCTTTCAATGAAATATTCCTTTAGCCAACAAAAAAAAATTTTGAGTATATATTATGTGGAAAGTATTATGCTAAATGCTATAAGATGGTTTGTTTCTATTTGTTCCTACTTAACACAGCATGGTATTATAGTGATGGCAATTATATGTGAGCAAAAACCAAGTGGAAAATATCTTTGTGTTTTTTTAATAAGGAAAGCAATTTTTTTACTAATTATTTAGATGTGTTCACTTAACACACATAACTTTCTTTCCTTTAAAAATAATTTCCTTTCTTAAAAAAAAAGGAATTGTGAATTAAACATGAGATTACAATGCCCACTTAAAGTGACAGGAGGCAGAAGTTCTTTGGCATTTCATATACTAATGCCAATAAAATATAGTCTATGAACCAGATTTCTAAAAATTGTGGATCAGATCTCAAAATGCTAAAGTCAGTGATCTGACCATTGTTTGCAGGTATATATTTCTCCTATGAGCATCAGGATTCTTCAAAATACATGTATTTTCACCCAAGTATCCTCCTATTCAAGGATACTGCTATACTCTGGTAGATCTGGGGTGGGGGTGGGAGAGTAGAGAGGAACCATAATGCTTTTACTACATCCTGTTGGACAGCTCCTTCCTGCCCCTCAGCTTTCCCCTTCTTCTCCCCCTTCCCCACCCCACCCCACCCTCCACACACACTAGTGTGCCTCTCCCAGACTGTCAAAAGAAGTTCCTCAAAGATCAGTAATCTGAAGAGTGTGCTTCCTCTGCTGGTACACATCTCAGTCCAACTATGTCTTGTCATTTTGTCAGTTTTTGTAAGCTTAGTATTATGGAGAGAGTACTAGGAATGGAGTCAGGCAGAACTGGATGCAAATCCTGCCTCTGATATTCACGCTACACTAGTCATTGGACTTAAAAGTCACTAAATCTATCTAAGTCTTCATTTCTTTTTTCATAAAAATGGAAATGATGTTACCTACACTGTCTCTTTCACTAAATTGTTGTCAGGCTCAAATATGATAATGTATACAAGATGCTTTATCGACTCTAAAGCATATAAATGTCTCTTGTTATGCTCTCATAAAGGATCTACTCAACATATGGGAGGCATTCCTCTGTCGTTTTAATTATTTCAGAGCTCCTAGTGTATCACTGAAGCTATTCACGTCACTCATTCTTCATTCTTACTGTGCATGTTCCCAGCTAAGTTCCTCTTCAGATCAGAAGATAAGAATTTTATTTTCTTTCTTTTTAAAAACAAATTACTACTTACTACCAATAAAAGAATTATTGGTATTGTTTTGCAACCTCTTACACTAACATGTCTTTTTCCTTGTCCTTTGGGTCACTACTTTGGGAAGATAGATCTATAACTAAAAACCTCATTGTAGTACTTCTTTTTTTGCTTATTTGATTTTTATATATCAAAAGTTATGAAATATATTACTTTTTCTCAACTAACAAGTATTTTTAAATGAGTCAAAAAAAAATTTTAAAAATTCCTCCATAGATACCTATATAGTCTGGCAAAAAAACCAAATGCTCCATCAGTCAATAACCACTAACCACTACTATGTGCCAGGTACTGTACTAAGTACTACAGATAAAAAAGGGTCAAAAGATAGCCCTAACCTAAAGAAACTTATCATCTAATGGGGGAAACAATAAACAACACATTTGTGCAAACAAGCTATATAGAGGCCGAAGTATTAACAGATGGAAGGCACTAGATTTTAGAGGAGCTAAAAAAAGGATTCCTAGAGAACATGGGATTTTAGTTGAGATTTGAAAGAAGTCAGGGAAGCTGGGAAGTACAGATGAAGAGGAAGATGATTCCAAGCTTGGGGAAAAGCCAGAGACAGTGCCCAGAACCAAGATGGAGTGTCTTCTTCAAGGACAGAAAGGAGGCTAGTGTCACTGCATCAAAGAATACTTGGCAGGGAAGGAGATGGAAGAATATTGTAAAGGTAGTGGAGAGGGGTTAGATTAGGAACGATTGTGAATCCATGGGATTGTTGATGTCATCATAGAGGTGATAGGAAGCCACTGGAGTTTACTGAGTAGTAGGGTGACACAATTGGACCTGTGCTTTAGAAAAATTATTTTGGTAGTCAAATCACAAATGAAGTGGAGTGGGGAGAAACTTGGAGCATGCAGACCCACCAGCAAGCATGCCATTGCAATAGTCCAAGGATGAGGTGATAAGGGCCTTCACCAAGGAGGTTGCAGAATCAAAGGAGAGAAAGAGGAGAGTTCAGAAATATCTGGGAAAGGTGAGGTCAACAAGCCTTGGCAACAGACTGGCTATGGGAGGTGAGGGATAGTGAGGAGCAGAACATGACACCTAGGTTGTAAGTATGGAGGACTGAGAATGGTGGTGCCCTGAGCAGTAACAGGGAAGTTTAGAGAAGGAGAGGGTTTGGGGGAAAGGATAGTGAGCTTAGTTTTGGACATCCTCAGTTTAAGATGTCTAGTGGACATCCAGTTTGAGATGTGTGAAAGGCAGCTGGAGATGCAGGACTGTACGTCAACAGAGAGGTTAGGGCAGGATAAGTAGATCTGAGAATCATCATCATAGAGATGATAATTAGACTCTTGAGAGCTAATGAGATCACCAAGTGAAATTATAGAGGAAGAAAAGAAGGCCCGGGACAGACCCCTGTGCAACACTTAAGGTTAGAGCCAATAATCCGGATGAGAATCCAGCAAAAGAGACTAAAGAATGGTCGGAGAGGTACAAAGACTGGGGCGGGGCGGGGGGGCGGGGTGTGTCCTGAAAACTTAGAGAAAAAGAGACTCTCCAAGAAAAGGTGATCAATGTCAAAGACTGCATAGAAGTTGAGAAGAGTGAGGATTGAGAAAAGGCCATTGGATTTTGGTGATTAAAAGGTCATTGGTAACTTTGGAGGGAAAGAGCAGTTTCTGTGGAATAACAAGGTCAGAAGCCAGATTGTGAGCAGTTAAGAAGAGTGCAAGAATATTTTCTGTCATGTTTCTTTCTGCATTTGAGGTCCTCACTTTCTCTCTCTCTCTCTCTCTCTCTCTCTCTCTCTCTCTCTCTCTCTCTCTCTTTTTCTCTCTCTCTTTCTCTCTCATTCTTGGATAAGTGATTGGAAGAATGAATGAAAAAAGTACCTAGTAAAAATATTTACTGTGTGCCAATAAGCACTAAGGCAAATTGCTGAGGATAGAAATACAAAAAATAATGCATTCTTTGCCCTCAAAAAACTCCCATTCAGTAGGGGTAGACAACAAATATAAACCTGTAGTTTGGCCAAAACCAACCAGATCTCTGCCCTACATCTGACATTAAGATGGGGATCCTCTAGTGACGTCACCTGTTGCACTTCCAGCATGACCAAGATAGGGAGAGCCAGTCTCCAAGGAAAAGTGAAACACTTTATCATAAATAACCTAATTTTTCCATGTTCCTAGGTTCTATGTTAATAAAGGCCATGACATTCTAAGTAAATACTTTGCAGGGTCACCTATATTATTTGCTTCTTTATGAATTCTGTTTTTATCATTTTAAAAATGGTTGTGCAGTAGTGGAATAGCCTTAGCCTGATAAAATTTAGTGCACTAGATAAACTGGGTTAGAAATTAGTAATGAGGGGCAGCTAGGTGGCTCAGTGAGTAGAGTACCAGCTACTGGAGTCAGGAGGACCTGAGTTCAAATCCGGCCTCAGACACTTGACACACTTAGTAGCTATGTGACCTTGGGCAAGTAACTTAACCCCAATTGCTCTGCCTTCCCCCCTCCAAAAAAAAATTAGTAATGAGTGAAGTAAGGTTAATTCTTACCAGGCAGGAATGCATGCAGTGAAATTTTAAATTCATATATCTGAGAAAGCTATTAGTTTGGAGAAGTCCCGAGAAGTAGTATAGTGTATCTAGTCAGAGAGAACTGGCCTCAGAGTCAGGAAAACCTGAGTTCAAGTTCTGACATATACTGGCTGTGTGACCTTAGGCAAGGCACTAAACTTCTTAATACAAGCAACTTCAAGACCATAGCTTGTATATCAGTTGTAGGTCTGTATTGGTAGATGGAGTTTTCTTATCAGGAGTTGCTCACACTAGTCGAGTTTTAGATTTGGTTGCAGTTTTTTCTTTATTTTAAACAGCCACAGAAATAAATGACAATAAAGTATTGTATAACAATATTATTTCCAATTATCCTTTTAAGGGACATATTACAAATATCCCCACATATCAGCCAAGGTATTTTGTCAAAACTTCCAATATTTGAGCAGATAGCTTCAAGGTTTTGCTTAAACATAGGCCTATGTTTTAATAATTCCCTAATGAAACAGTAGAAAAATTCCGACAGTCCTCATTTTAAAATTTTTTCTATAAAGTATGCCTTCATTTTCTGTTTTTCTTCTTTAGAGAACTTGTTTGCTTTTATGTGGGTTGATTTTCCCCTTCTGGATTCAGGAAATTCCTTGTTCTGTGACCACAGAAGAGGCTAATAGTGGGAATTCTTAGAACAGCAAGTATCTTCCTTCAACCACAGGAAGCATGTTGTGTCTGCCATCTATTCTCTAAGGTTGGCTGAGACAAAGCACTGATCAGCAGCTGTGAAAAATTTATAGCACCACTAATTGTGACTGACAGCCTAATTAAGTGGGAGGTGGGGAGGATAGTGGAAAAAAAATAGTCTAGAGGATTTGGCTAAACTTAACTTTCTAGAATTGTGACCTCTTGTTTCATCTTCCACTAAAACAGTCTGCCTTTTCGCCACTTTCAGTTATGGACAGTTCATTATCTATTGGAATAACATAACAATATCAAAATGACACTGAAGCCCATTATTACCAGACATTGATTTCTGTGGTTAAACGAAACCACGTTTCCTCTACGTTTCAACAAACAGGCTCATATTTATTTAGTTATGACAGTCGGAAATGTATTTGTGTGTGAAATTTATTTTTTGCTGAGCCATCTCTATTTTAACTTAGTCTTTTTTGACTTCTGATAGCAGTGTTTCAATAGCAATAGTGGGAATCTTCTTAGAGAAATCCAGGCTATTCTTATATTTTAAATTCTGACCCCTAACTCTATCATAAAAATTATTGAATAAGTTAGGTATTAGTTGAGTACTTAGACTGTGCACACTTAAAAAATTAAAAGTGTTGATTTTTTTTCAAGAGCCATTTGGGGGGATCAACTCTTAATACTCCTAGTTAAGTGTATCTTTTGTTTGCCTTATTTTTTGTTCCATGTTTCCACACACCTACACACATGTATATGGCGTATAAATAAACTTCCATTGGAACATGCTTATATCACAAATTATTTTTTACTGTCACATTGTTATTACTGTTGAGTACAATTTTAATAACATTTCATAAATTGACCTGGTACTTATTTTGCTTTATAAATTCCAAATGCAAGTATAAGCATACATATTATATGTTCAGTGGATAAAGAAATCCTCTCAAGACCCAACACTTCTTGAAAAAAATATCAAAACCAAGAAGTGTGACAGGCACTACATGCTGCATACCTTTTATTAAAAACTGAGTGGTTTCAAACCCAATACTTTGACCTTTAAAATTCGGATCACCTTTGCAGTAAGTAAGTAAATATTACTTATAACATGATCAAATTTACAATAATATATGAGGAAACCATCAAAATAAGGAATAGACAGCTTTAAGATTCATAAAATTGATGATGTGCACCTGATCTAATTGGTGATCCCTGCTTTGTACCCCAGAGAAAGGTGAAAGGTCCCATGCTATGGTAATTTTCTTTATCTTAATTATAATACTCCTCTTGCTACAGAATTGACTATATTAACTTCTCGTGTTAGAATAAACCAATGCATATCTATATTAATTTTATTGCTTTCTTAACCCCCCCCCCCAGTTCCTTTCATTACCTGATTAGAATCAGAATTATATTAAGCACTCAGCTGATCACAGAACAGTGGCTAGGCACTATACAGAAGTGAAACTAAATGAATTGATAAAGAGTTGGAAAATATATAATTTGGAGATAAATTAAATGTCATTTTTACCCCTAAAATGTCTGTTTGTTTCTTTTGAAAACTGAATGTCAAAAGTACATAAGTAAGGCACCAGCTAATCAGAAGCTTGCTGATATAAGTGGTGAATAGACAGGCTAACATGGGTACTCAATAGAGAGAAACAAGGGTGGGAATAAAAGAGTGCCACTTAACAAAGGGAATACACTGTCTTTTTTTTTTCTTTGTAAAGAGATATAATCCCAAAGCTCAGAGCACATATAAGTGAATAGAGTACAGGAATATATGTGTTTATTTGTGTGCATGTGTGGAGGAGGGGGAGTGTAAACATGCAATCATGGTGGAGGATTAGAAAGGGGAGGAAAGAGGACCTAAAGTATCCATATCTACAATAAGTCTTTTCAGCATCCTTAGCATTATACTATCTTATGGTTGCTAATAAAAGAATTGCTGGTACCAAAAATAAGCTATTCAGTCAAAATGTCCATTAAATTGCAATTGAGCTACCATTACCACCTCCCATGCTCTCTGTGAAACCATAAAATCTAGTAGAGGAAGAGATTTTTTTCTAGTAATTCTCTGTAGCCACTCAATTTTGAGTTAAAGGATTTCAGGGTATGGATTTAGAGACTTTCATTAAGATGTAGTGAACACCCAATCCATGGCAAAATTCAAGTGTATATACCAAAATTGAAAAGGTCTGGGAGGTCAGATGCCCCCTAGAGGGCATTTTTTAGATGCAGCATCCCTTTTGGATTGATTATAAAACCAATCATTTTTCAAACCATTATGCATCTGAATATATGAATAAACATATCATTCATACACATATAATTTATGGTAACTACATTCACCAGTTAATATGCGCAGTGTTCTCATCATGAAAACCCAGTGACCAAAAGTGTACACATTTGCAATAATTCTTTTCAATATCCTGAATACCCCATTTTATTCCCATTGTTGAAAAAAGGAATGACGATTCTCATGATTAAGCTCTCCCAACCATAAATGTCCCAGTTGCTGAGGATGGGGTTACTTCTTTTATAGGTCCCACTGTACTACATTAAAATGATTTCTTTAGATATTCTCTGTGGTTTAAGGTATTAACAATACTTCAAATTTTGTTCCATTAACAAATCTTGACATTCTAGAAGCACAACCCTGTCCTGGGCTCATTAATAAACAAATTTGAATGCCACAATCTCAGTACTGACCTCTGAGATACCCATTAGTGACTTTTCTTCATTGTACTGTAATGTAATCACAGAATAGCTTTTCAAGGCACTGAAGTAGCAGACCATTTTCTTTGTTAATCAAAAATAATTCAGCATTACACTACTTATAAAAAAGTGCACATTTACTTTGTTTTTGTAAAAAGAAAATTTGGGAACTCCACTCATTCATTGGTTGGTTGTTTTTTGTTTTCGTTTTTGTTTTTTTTTACCAAATACTGTATTTTAAATTTGCATTTCATACTTAAAAGTGACATCTCAACACATATCCTTTCAGACAGTTATTATCTTATATTAGTCCAAGCATGGCAGAAAGGCGCATATGATAGTTACCAAATAAGTAGGAAAGTAAAACTCAGCAACAGCTTCTAAAGTGGAAACATGGTCTGTTTTTTTATGTATGTATTCTAGATTTATGTGCATCCTGGGGGAAAAAAGAAAGTACAGAGATAGTAATAATATAATTTGAAAAGATCCTCTAATCAGCAGGTTTGTTGTAGAGAGTACCCCAAAAGGCAAAAAGAAGTCCATTTTCCATTTTAGGAATCTCATAGAAGGGGAGAGTATTGACCTAAATCAGAGATTTTCCCATCCAACTAATCTAGATGGTTGAAATTCACAACTGATTATACATAATTACAAATCAATGGCAAATACCTTAAACCATGTCAGACTGTTGATATTCAAACATCATTTGATTATGCATAATAGAACGATGTTCAAGAAGTCCGGAACAGTATTTCAATAGAATAGAACAAAAATTCATTCAGCACTTCTTGTTTGAAGAGCTTTGTGCTAAGTACTGGAGGGAGATACAAAATTTTGATGAAGGTGTACACACCTAATGAAGCCTAAGTTTAGGAGGGGGAAAACACACCACAGAGGCTGTCTAGGTATCTGTATGACAATACATGAATGCTTTCTATAACATCTCTGTCAATCACCAGCCTTCACCTGAGGACCACTGGGGACATATTACTTCCCAAGGTAGGCCATAGTCCACTTTACTTTGGGGTAGGTCTAATTATTAGGAAATTCTTCTTCACTAAAATATGAATATGTGCACATCTAAATCCGACTTTTTGTGTACACACACACACACACACACACACACACACACATACTGCTCCTAGTTCATCTCTGTCAAGCCAAAACAACAATTCTAAACTTTTTTTTCCATATAAGAGCCTTTCAAAAATACAGATATCATTTCCCCTTTCAAGCTTATCTTTTCCAGGCTAAATATCCTCAGTTCCTTCTGCTTATTGATCCTCACATTGCATGGTCTGTAGATACTCTTGATCCAGAATCCTAATCACTGTCTTTTGAATATATTTCAGATAACAGTCCATGTGCAGAGGATGAACAGTATTCTCTCTAGGAAAGGATACAGCAAAGAAAGCTTCTCTTAACATGGCATAAGATAGTATTAGTAAAAACACCAAAAATAACTAAGATTATCAGTTGGAGTGATAGAGAAGTTAGAGGTACCACCAAAAGAAATAAGCGAACTTTCTTGGGAGGATGAGCAAAAAAAACGATTCCAAAGGTCAGGAGCTAAAGGAAGGAGCCTATGAATTGGGAATAAAAGCAATAACAGGGAATGGAGAAAGGAGGTTAAATGCTTTTAAATGTGCATACCAAACTGAGTATTCTGAGGCTGTACCTGGAACTGAGCTCACCTGAATGTGGTTTATATCCGAGATTTCCCTCATACTAGAGTAAATATCCTTTTTGCAATTTAACTAAATTCAACAGTGCAGAAGACATCATTGGAAGAGATTATTGTTGGCAAAGAGAAAATGCATGAAGACCAAGAACCTAAGAGCATGGTTTTATGGAGATATATACCCAACCTTTTTTTCTGTCTGGATAATTACAGTAAAAAAAAAAATATTGGATCACTAGATCACATACTTGTGCAAAATGTCCTAAAGCGACTCATTCTGTTATACCTTCAAATCATCTAATACAGCAGTATGCACAGTGGATATTATATTTGCATTTGGGGTGGGGGGGAAGGCTGATGAAGAACCAGCTGAGAGAAAAGTAGAAGTAGCAAAACAAACACAAATTGGCCTTTCTTAATGCTAAGGTTACTAATTATCCTTGACCTACTTCTATTCATTTCTCATAATTTAAAGGATTAGAAAACCATTGATTGGGAATGAGGCTTTTTTGATTCATCAGATGTTCATATAAACACAGAATCATGTTTAGTGTTAGTAAGGGGAACATCAAGGTAGTTGAGTGTATATCCCACTGTTTTAAAAAAATACATATTTTTAACATATATATATATTTATATATGTATGTATGTGTGTGTATATATATAAATATATACATACATATTATACATGTTCACCTTTGATCACTTCATTGTCTTTTAATGATCTTTTAATTTCCAAATTTAGGTCTCTAAGTTTCCTGCTTCTCTTAAGTATCTAGTACTGTTGGCTACCCTCTCCTTTTTACAGTAAATCTCACTTGGCTTCCATGATACTGCTCCTTCCTATCTCCATTATTCTCTTTTTTTCCTATCTATTTTCTTTTTTTGTTCATCTTCCTTTTACTCCTTAGGTCTGGATGTCTTTCAGAATTCTGTCCTTGGCTATTCTTTTCTCATGTCATATTCATATTCTCTCTTTTCCTCCCCCCCTCCACCTCTCTCAGTCTCCTGTACTCCTCCCTCTCCTTTCTCTTACCTTCAGACACATGATTTCCAAATCTCCACTTAGATGTCCTGACACTACCTCAAAGTCAACATATCCAAAAATGTGCCTCATAGGCTTAGGCTTCTGTATTGTTTTTCTCCTTTCCAGTTCATAGCTCCTTCCTTGATTCCTTCGTCCCTAGAAATATAGGATCATAGATCTATACCTTGAAGAAGCCATTTAGTCCAACCCCCTCGTTTGACAGATAAAGAGACTGAGGCCCAGGGAGGGCCTCACATTAGGTGCATGTTAAAACAACTCCGAGGTATCACTTCACACCTATGCGATGGGGTAAGATACAGAAAAGGAAAATGACAAATGCTGCAGAAGAGATGTCAAAAAATAGGTACCCTAGTGCATTGTTGATGGGGTTGTGAATTGGTCCAACCATTGTGAAGAACAATCTGGAACTCTAACCAAAGGTCTATAAAATTGTGCATACCTTTTGACCCAGCAATACTCCCACTAGGTCTGTATCCCAAAGATATTAAGGAAAAAGGAGAAGGATCCATATGAACAATTATATTTATAGCAGTCTTTTTGTAGTGGCAAAGAATTAGAAATTGAGCATCAATTGGGGAATGCCTGAACAAGGTATGCTAATATGATTGTGATGGAATACTACTGCACTATTAGAAATGACGAAGGGGATGGTTTTGGAAAAACCTAGGAAGATACATGAACTGATACAAAGTGAAGGGAGCAGAACCAAGAGAACATTGTGCACAGTAAGACTTTGTGATTCTGATTAACACAATGATTTGCAACAATTCAAAAGAACGCATGATGAAAAACGTTATCCACATCTCTGAGTGCAGATTGAAGAATATATTTTGAATATATATTGAAGAATATTTTTACTTTTGTAATTTTTCTTTTTCTTTATTTTTTTCAACATGACTAACATAGAAATGGGTTTTGCATGACTTCACATGTACATTCTGTGTATGAAATGTACTGCTTTTTCATTTGTAAAGTGCTTAGTACGTGCCTGGGACACCAGAGGTATTTAATAAATGTTTGTTCCCTTCCCTAGTCACTGGGCAACCAAACTGTCATATAGCTGCCACTATATAAATGATTTTTTAAATATTAAGTGCTGGAATTTAAACTTAGAGATAACTAGAAGAGATAAATAACAGCATATATAAGTAAGTCTTTGGATTGTGTTGACTAGAGCACCGTAAGATACAATTGTGATTTTTGCAACTTATTGAATCAAGAAAAATGTAGATAGTGGCATTATAATTCAGGTATTCTGTTGTCTGCTCCAGATTTAAAATTGTAAGATTGTGATTCTATCAATTATCTGTTGATTTAATTGCATGCAGGAGTTTACTAGTCCTAAGAAAAATTTCAATTTAATTTTTCATTCATGATCAAAAGTATGGAGTTAAAAATGTGATTTTATTTGATCTATTTTTATCCATATTGGGGGTTAGAAGACATGTCATTTTATCAGTATTAGAAACTCCTGAAGTAGAAGCTCCATCCATAGAATCAGATTGACATAGCTACTGTAACACAATTGCAATCCTATAAAACTACCTTTGGGCCCTGAGAAGTTGTTACTTGTCCATGGTTACACAGCTACTGTGTCAGAGGCAAGATAGAAACTTAGCCGTTCCTTACTCCAGAATCAGCCCACTATCTACTATATCAAAGTGTCTTTCTTTTACCCATACATAGACACATTTAAGAACTTGAGTAGAGTCAACATAGCATACAGATAACAATACTGATAATGACTAACATTTAAAAGTGCCTTTTAAATATTATCTCATTTGATCCTCACAGCAACCCTTAGAGGAAACACTATTATTACCCCCATTTTACAGATAAGAAGACTGAGGCAATTTAAGTGTCTGAGGGTAGATTTGAACTCAACACTGCCTAACTCCAAGTTTACTGCTCTGTCTATTCACTACCACACTTAGCTGCTAGGTTATGAGTTGGGAAGACCTATCTCTAGTCCCATTTTTCTCTATGATTGTGTGATCCCAGGCAAATCATTTAACTTCTCTGTGAATTGGGTAAAACTCCCTAGGACTTATCCCTGAAGTCAAATAGTTTGTAGTCTGTATGTATTAAAATCAAGTTCTTTGCCAGTGGAAAGTATTCCTTTCCAACATTCAACCACTAGATTCTATAAATATATCATGAACACGCAAAAATATGTTATAATTAATTGTAAACCTTTGTATTTGTAAAATAAGAAGCAGGAAAGAAATGTGTGGATCACTTTGGGAAGAAACATCACATCAAAATGAGAGTCCTAAAGTATTCACTCACTAAGAATAAAGATTGAGGTCGGTCATCATTTTCTGCTGGTTCTCTTACCCCCGATAGGAAACCATGACTTTTAAAAATCCACAGAATGAAGTTCTTTAAGGATTTAGAATTATATACTGTGTATGAAATGTACTGCTTTTACATCCAATCCATCCTTCAAATCACTGATAGATTAACAATCTTCTTTGTGCACAAATACGATCATGTCCAATCTGATGTTCAGAATTTTTCAGTGGCTTCTTGTTGGATAGAAGCCTGTGGTTCCACAAAGTAGTCCAAAGATGTCTTAAACAAAATAGTTGTAAAGGCAGATAAGTACATACAGCATACTTTTCCACTTAAGTTTCTCTCAGTAATATAGAAATGTGTTTTAATGGAACCATGGGAAATCATAGTCACATGACAGAAATGGCTTAGAATCAGTTGGTAAACACACCCAGTAATGTGTGTTGCATAATCAGATTGTTAATCCGTCTCATTATGCAACATATAAAATAATCAGTGACGATTTGTATTTTAGGGAGTTTTAGATAGGGTAATATTTGTACATATATACATACACATGCACATGTTTTTTCCTACTAATGCCCATTATGGATTATTGGTTCAAATCAAGAAGACAAAGAACCAAAAGTGTTAATGAAGAATGTGATAGTGAAATAAATACCCCAGATCCTAGTTTCATGCCTAGAATGAACTCCCTTCTTACACTTTGGCCTGGTAGAGCACCTTCTCTTCCTTAAAGATGAAACTCAAGAAATCATTTTTTTTAATTAAGCCCTTCCTGATTGCCAAGGTGGCTTGTATTTAACTGCTTTGTAAATATGTCCATTATTCACTTTTTTATTGTCTGTATATTTCTAGATGTATTCTTGTCTTTCTCATTAGAATGCAAGCTCCTTGAGAGGCAGAATTGTTTAATTCTTTGTATAAGTACTCTGCTCTCCAGAGCCTAACGCATAGGCAACATAGGCTACTGACACATAAAAGATGTTTGACAAATCCTCAATTGACTGATATGATAGTAGCTATCTCATGTTTGTATAATGCTTCAAATGATTTGTGTGCATGTGTGTGTGTGTGTATTTCAGTATTTCTGTGGCCTTTCATTGGTCTGCCTTGTTCGTATGCTCTCATAAATTCTCCATAGAGAATCAATCAGCCCTATACATTGGAAGCCTCTTGGTCTTTTAACATTGGTTGTATGTCAGTACAGCCTTAGGACTGTCCATTTAGCATTATTATTATTGTTGTCGTCGTTGTTATTGTTAGCCATCAGTTTCCTTCCATGTCAAACTCCAATTCTTTTCCAAGTATGCATTTTTTCATGGTATATTTATGCCACTTTTTGCATGTATATAATTTTTGGTTATAAACTATATCTGCAGCGTTACGTTAAAAGATTTAGAAAGTAATAATTCCATAGTTCTGGCAAAATAACAAAGACAAAGAAAACAGTTTAAAGGCAAAATTCAGTTTTTTTAAGATAAATGTGATGAACTAACAATTCACAATGAAACTGCAATCTAAACTTTCCACAGCACCTTCATGACAACATTTTGCAGATTAAGAAACTGATGCTCAGAGAGGTTGAGAAGTTGGTCCGTAGTCACACAGCTAGTGAATATTAGAGCCAGAACTGGAAACCAGATCTCCTGATCAGATCTACCTTCTGCTATGCAATGCTACCTGAAATAATTCCCAGATGCTAGTTTACTTAAGAAAAAGAGAAAATGATGTGCTGGAAAATATTTTACAAGATGAAACCTATCTGATATAGTTTCCAATTTTATCAAACACTTATTAATAGCAAACAATCATATCCTCACTGAGTAATTGCAGTATTTTTGTAATATTGCATTCAAGATGAAATTGATGTGAAATTTTTTAAAAAGTTTTTAACATCAGCCTTAGTAATTTGGTACCATAAATAATCGGCATTTAAGTCATAGCTTTTAAACATTTTACTACAAAGCATCCATCAAAGTGTTATTTTATAAGAGAATTCTATTACTACTAAAAGTTTGAAAGCCACTGGCAAAGTGAATTAAGTACAAACTCCTTAGCCTAGCATTCAAGGTTTCTGCAATCTGATACCTCCTTTACCTTTCCAGCTTATTCTTGCCCCCCAAAATCACCATACTTTAGCCAAGTTGTGCTGCTTGCTGCCTGTTAGACATGTATAGTGCTTTATTCACAATGCAAAACTGTTTATGCCACCATTACATAGGCATAGAATACCATTTCTTCCAAATCTCCATCTTTTGAAGTTTGACCCATCTGTCAAATTACACCATGTCTCAAATGCCACCCTTTCCTTGAAGGCTTCAGTGATTGCCTAAATAATAAATGATTTGTCCTTCCTCTTACCTCCCATATCACTTTAAACCTATCCTAATTTGTATTCTCTCCTTTTAGAACATGGGCTATTCTTTGTTACTATTCAGTTTTGCATATTGAAGTAGGTCATAGCCCCTGCTAAAAGGCAAGCTTTATGAGTACAGGGGCATACTTTATTTGTGTATCTTCCCCCTCTCACCCCAGGTGTTGTGTAGTGCTTTGCACACAATAAAATTTTTAAAATGGTTGCTGAATGAAAGGATTATCTACTTGCAGAGTTTTAAAATTGCTTTCTCAAGGTGAACTGAGGATACAAGAAATCCCTGATTTACATTCTAATGATAAAGATGTTATTGACCCTTTAATTGTGAGACCCCTATCAATAACTGTTTATTGACTTCATGACTAACTAAGTGATAACAGAGATTTTAATGACTTAATATGTCCTAAGAAGATTGAAGTGTTAAGCAAACCAGTAGGGGTCTCTAGGTTCTCTGGAAATGTTTTTGTGTGCATGGACTAAAAGTGTAAATTGAAGTTTTAGTAAATTAAAACAATTGCAGCTCTCACCAGGTGAGACTGATCTGAATCCAGAATAGGCTAAAAATAAACATTTGTTCCTTTTCTTTTGTTAGTCATTTCAATGATTTTTCTTAAAAAAAATTTTTTTGAGGAATTTGGATTTTGCCAGGTGATGACAGGATTTTATTTTCTTTAGGAGTGTCCATTTAAAAATTTTAACAGCAAAAACAAAAGTTCTTCATTGATCATTTAATCTATGACATATTTTACCTTCAAAACTTAGGAAGTTTCACTTAGGACTTTTTCAGCTAAGGCTTGCATTAGAAACTATCTAGAATAATTCAACAAGCATTTATTGCCTACTATGGAACTTGTGATAGTCCCATAATTAGTGCACAAATGAACTAAAGGACAGCTGCATCCAGTACAAGTAAATTCCAGAAGATAATGCTCTATTTTTGTTTTCCATATGAGTATGCAGATAACTTTAAATATGATGCAAAAGTTCATTTAAAACGTAGAAATGTAATTTGGCACACTGTAATAAGTACACACAGACACACACATACACATATATGTTATTAGAGTCATAACAAAAAAATAATAATGATATACATATATACACATACATACATATGTGTGTATGTATATATAAAATTAGAGTCATAACAATAGAATAATGAAGACATTCTAGATAGCAGCTAGGTGACACCTGGATAGAATGCCAGGCTTGGAGTCAGGAAGACTCACCTTCCTGGGTTCAAATCTGGCCTCAGACATTTACTAGTTGTGTGACTCTGGACAAGTCACTTAAACCTTTTTGCCTCAGTTTTCTCATCTGTAAAATGAATTGGAGAAGGAAATGGACAACCACTTCAATATGTTTGCCAAGAAAAACTAAACAGGGTCATGAAGAGTTGGACGCTGCTGAAACAGCTGAACAACAGTAACAGTTAATAACACCAGTAAGAGAAAAAAAGTAACCTATTCTCTCTCTTCCAGCAGATTTTTCAGACCCTGACATGATCCCTTTAATGTTTAAAATGTCAGCTAACAGTTTTGAAAAGGTCCATCTGTCTCCACTTAGAAACTAGGAACTTGGGAACTAGAATTAAAGTAAAAAGTCCAGAAGTTAAAGACAAGATATTAATTATGGGGCAACTTGTGTTTCTGAATGTTCTTTTTGATAGGATGAATTTGCCACTAATTCACAATGGGAGTGGAGATGGGAGGGACAGGGAGGAGGCTCCTTGAATAGTAGTAAGTTTCCCTAAAATCTTCATTATATTAACAAACCTTTAGCCTTTTGGTATGTGTTTTGTTTTGTTATTTTTTAAATGGCATCATTTGCATTCTTAGGTTCACAGGCTCATAGACTTAGACGTAGAAGAGACTTTAGATGTCATTAGCCCAACCCTTACATTTTATATATAATGAAACTAAAGTTCTGAAAAGTTGAAGGGTTTTGCCTAGGGTCTCGCAGCTAGTATCAGCGTTCAAGGTAGCATTCTGATTCCCAAGTCCAGCTTTCTCTCTGCTGCTTCATTCTGCCTCTTTTAGTTTTTTCATTAGGAACATGTAGAGTCCCTCAAAGAAAGATTCATGATAATAATGGACAATAACAGTTTCTCTTGAGCAATTAGTAAAGTATCACTCAGTACCTGTTTAAAAAACCACACAACAGCATGCTATCCACAAAATTCTTGTGTTCACTGTTGCCTCTGTGGCTTCCAAATAGCAGGGTCTAAGATGTATATGATGAGATGAGTATAGATATTTGCAAATGCTGCTAAACAATCATAAAAAAACAATGAAGTAAGAAAGGATTAAGCATGCAGCTAAGTAGTACCAACAACTGCAGGAATAACCATTCAAACGTCAATACACATATGGTGAATTAAAACGTGGTTCTTTCTACAAATCCATTTGGTTTTCAGCCTCCCTTTAAGACCCTTTCTAGTGTTTCATTAACAGTTTAAAGCTCTGCAGAATCCAGACTGCTACTGCAGGTTGGAGAAATAAAAATCAGCTGGTCAAATCTAGTAGTCAGTGCCTTTCTAAGGGAAATGTTTAGAGAAGTAAATGAATAAACAGTATTTCTAAAAAGAAAATGAATAAATTTTTTCCATTATGAAGGTCTAGTTAGGGTAGAATAGAGGTACGGTTTGTACTTAATATAGAAATTACAGTTTTAAAGGGAAAAGATTTTTATACCCATGTATCATACAAATATACAAAATATATGACATTCTGAGCCCAGTGGACATGAGAAACATGTGGCCTATCACTGGCAATATTCAGTGTCATCTTTTAGAAAGTCATAGTAGGAATAGAATTTTTTTGCTCAAGGAACAAGAATCTTTATTAAAATTCCCAGGGAGTACTTGCAAATACTTTTTTCTCTCTCTCTGCTCTTCCACTTCTGCCCCTCCAAGTGAATGCCTAGATATTGAACACAAGTATGCAGACTTTTAGATTAATTAAAAATAAAATGACAATGTGGTAATTTGTTTTGCTAGACTATGAGGTTGTTGTGAATTTTTTTTATTAAATTAAAAAAAATCTTCATTGGCATCAATGGAAGGGAGAAATAATGAACATTATAAGCATAATTTAAAAAAAAAAGAAATATGAGAAGAGAAAAAATGTACAATTAGGTAGAAAAAATAGGCCAGATAGGGCCAAGTTGTGAAGGACTTTAAAAGTCAACTAGAGTTTAAAGGTGTTATGGTGGATACAGTGTCAGAAAGATTAATCTTCCTGAGTTCATATCTGGCCTCAGAAACTTACTAGCTGTGTGACCCTGGACAAGTCTCTTAACCCTGTTTGCGTCAGTTTCCTTATCTGTAGTAAAATGATTTGGAGAAGGAAATGGCAAACCACTCAAGTATCTCTGCCAAGAAAACCCCAAATGGGATAACAAAGAGTTAGACATGACTGAAAAACAGCTAAACAACAGTTTATAACTGAGTCTAGAGTCAACTGGAATTTACTGATTGGGGCATGACATGGTCAGATCTGTGCTTAAAGAAAATCCACTTTGGAAGCTATGTTGCTGTCTCTGTTTTAGAGGGGAAGAAATAAGTTGGGGGTGGTGAGGGTTGTGGAGGGAATGGTTTATTACAGACTGCAGAGTGAACAGAGCTAGGAAAAATTCCCAAAATATTTCCTATTCAGTCCCTTTCAGCCTTACAAATAGCCATTTTCTTATGTTACATTAATATAATATAATGTAAATACATATGAGTTTAGAATCTCAGTTGACATGTAAATAGATATCATGAATAGCAACTATGATGTATAGATTGATATGGCTAAAGATATATTTCCCTTGCAATTTATACCAATAGATAACATGTTCCTGGAAGATGATGAGCATTGTGTATTTCAAACTCTGTGTACATGTGCATGTATACAGTTAAATTTCAATTAGCATCTAAAATATTGCCTGAGGATTGAAATAATTAAGGTGATACAAAGCTAAATACTGAAAGCAATATCGACTAGTTACAGAAACTATTTTATCCTAAAAATAACTTATTTCATTTGTGTTATATTTTTCCAAGGCATTTGACATTTAGTTTTATTATTCATTTTTGTATTCTTTTTATACACTCACTTTCAACATACTCTGTTATTGCCTCGGTAGGTGATGTCCCAGGTTACATAAGATAAAATTCTAAATTTCAGTATCCCCATTTTTTCCTCATTAGAACTGACTTGAATGACTTGAATGTTTCCCTTTTTTGTAAATGAAGCCTTTTTTCATAATATCATTTACATACTTCAGATGAAGATTTTTTTTGGAGTGATTTGTTATTCCATTTGTGATATTTTCAATATTTTTGTTGTGAGGTGCATATGATATATTTTAGATTCTATATATACTAGACCCTTTTGGATGCAATGAAATATTGTCTCAGTTTCCTTCACTGTAAAATGAAACAGCTGAACTAGATTAGGGGTTTTTACCTTTTTGTGTCCTAGTCCCATCAGCAGTCTGGTGAGCCTATGAATCACTTCTTAGAAGAATATGTTTAAATTCATAAAATAAAATACGCAAAGGAAACCAATCATATTGAAACAGCGCTATCACTTTTTTTTTTTTTTGAAGTTCACAAACCCCAGACTAAAAACTGGACTTTTGTTTTGTTGTTCAGTCATTTCATTCATGTCTGACCCTTCATGACCTCTTTGGGTTTTTCTTGGTAAATTCCTGGAGTGATTTGCCACATCCTTCTCCAGCTGATTTTACAGATGAGAACACTGAGGTAAACAGGGTTAAGTGACTTGCCCAGGCTCACACAACTAGTAAGTGTCTGAGACCAGATTTAAACTCAAGAAGAGGAGTCTTCCTAACTCTAGGCCTGGCACCCTTTCTATCCAATGTGCCACCTAGCTGCCTCCCTCCACCCCCTCAAATGCCCTAGATCTCTAAGATCCCAGAGGATATGTTTACAATATATTCTTATGTCAACACATCCATAACCATCACATAAGTAAAGGATAGGCCTAAAACTTGATTCCAGTTTGAAAGAGGAGTTACTGAAGGTAGCAGTTAGGACAAGGTTAAGCCATAGCACTTTTCACTCTTTTACTTACCCAAAGAAGGGCAATTGAGTTCAATGAATACAAGTAGCCATAAATCTAGTGGACTGTCTGAGCTACAGAATTTCACTATTACAGATTTTGAATTTGACATTATACCTTTTATGAACATAGAGTACTCCAGAAGCTACAGGTAATTGAGAAAACTATAAATATAGACAATCCATATATATATAATATGTGTGTGTGTATATATATATGTATATATATATATATGTATAATATTTTGTATGTAATGCTTAGAATTGTGTCATATCTGTATTAACATTTTTTAGAAATATGATTCGGTAATGATGATTTTTTAAAAAAAGTAAAAACCACATTGCAGATCTGACCTACAAACACACTACAATTATTATTTTGTACAACCCTGTAGACTGTGAGTTCCTTGACAACAGGGATTTTTTTTTGGTTGCCTTTCTTTTTACATCTTAAGAGCTTAGCACGGAACTTGCACATAGTAAGCACTTAAAAAATACTTGTTTACTTGGCTATTTTATCAGTAGTCTACCAATACTTCTACTTATTCATCTGAAAAATCCAAAGGAGCCATCACTTTCTGTATTTCATCACTATCTACATGGTTATCTTAAATAGCAAGGCGATGAATGGCAGGTGAATGGCAAATTTCCTGTTCCCTCTAACCCAATTAGATGATTTATTAAAAATATTAATTTTTTCATGAGAATTCACTTCTGGGGCTTCTAAGATTTGAGAGGGGATGCTTGAGGAATATGAATTTAAGAAAAATTAGTAAATTATGTGTTGATCAGATGAACTGTTCAGAAATTCCAATCAGAGGTTATATAAGCCAAATATCCAATTCCTCCATACTGCAATCTGTTCATACAGGATGCAGAGCCTCTGTTTCGGTGTCATTAAAGGCGAAAAATTTGCTGGAACTCTGGTATATAACAATTCACTAGAATCCAAAATTCAGTATTAAGAAACTTCATCTTGGGGATATGAAGTGGCAAAAACAGTTACTTGACCCTAAGTTCTTGTATGCTTGTTTCCAGCCTCAGCGTTGCAATTGACTCTCACAGCAATACATGTTCTGATCCAGTAGGTTCTTTCTAAAGGGAAATCCTTGATTCCATGTGACATTATGGCAACAGCACTATGAGTTGAGGCTAAGGGTGGCATATATCATCTTCAAGGACTTCAAATTTGATAAGCAAAGGAACCTAGATTTTTTTTTGAAAATTCATCTTAGAAGAAAACAGGATTTCTTAAGGTATGCATGAGTCCTAATGAGGTCCACTGGTAGATTTGAGGGTCTTTTTGAACTTGGATAGGAAAAAAAGTATATTGTATTTTTAACAACCTCTAACTGAAATTTGTCATTTCCTTTAATTATCAGTGTAGACAACAAGACATGATTCTGGGAAGGGATCCATAAGCTTCACCAAATTCCCAAAGGAGTCCACAATACAAAAAAAAGGCTAAGAACCTCTACCCACCTCCCTCAGTGTTACAAGAAGAGAAGAGCATATTTGTGCCAGTTATGGAGCTACTCCTGGGGTTTTATGGTTTACGAGTAAAATCTAACATGGCTTAACTGTTCAACGCTTCAGTCTCTTGTAAACCAGCTTTTCTTTGTACCACTTTACAGAAACTACCCTCTCCAAGACTGCTTATGCCCTTATTGATAAATCCAGTGCCTTTCTTTTTTCCTGTCCTCATCCTCCTAGATCACACTGTGATTGGACTCTGTGAACCACTCACCTTCTTCCAGATTTGCAGTCCTATATTTCCAACTGCCTACTGGACAATTAATTCTATGTAGATATCCTGCAAGAAACCCTAAACTGCATGTATCCAAAACAACTTATCTTATTCTCATCAAAATCTGCCATCAAAACCTCCCCTACATTTATATATGCATTTGGAAGGAACCACCATCCTTCAGTTACCCAGTCTTACAACTTCCAAGTCTTATAGGCTTTGTTGGTCTCTCACCTTCCCATCTTAATTCAGTTAGTAATATCCCAACAATTTCTACATCTACAAACTCTCACATCTATCCCTTCCTCTTAGCTTCTAATGGTTTATTATTTTTTAGGGCCTCGTCGACTCTTGTAAATCTAGTCTTGGCTAAATTACCGTAATAACCTCCTTCACTAAACTACATGACTCCTGCCTTTTCCATCTGTGCTGTATCCTTCACACTTTTTATACAAAGGGAGCATATTATATTTGCCGGACATGGAGTCAAAAAGACCCAGATTGTCCCTTGATTTCTGTGAGACTCATTTTCCTAAGCTATAAAATGGAGATTATAATACCTGATAGAGTTGTTGTGAGGCTCAAATTAGCTAAAATATGTAAAAAAGGCTTTGAAAATTTTAGAAGTATTAGGTAGTCTATTATTATTATTGTCATTATTATTGAGATAACCTTTCCTAATGTGTCACTCTGGTTGGTTCATTCCTGTTGAGAAAATTTGCCGTTATATCTACAAGCCTAGAAACTCCATCAGGTTAGGGAGTATATCTTGTTAAATTCTCTATCTCTCCCAGAACCTAGTACAGTTCTCTGTACACAATGGTGCTTAATAAATATTGCTTATTTGAATCAAATCTATGAAACGATGGCTGTGAACCAAGTCTCACTGATTGATGTTAGTTTTATATGGCATTTTCTAAAGTGATATTTCTAGAAGAAATTAGCTTTATTCCGCTTGGCTAGGAGTGGGGTTCTAGAGATAGCTTTTGGTCCAAGAATGCCGCAATAATTAGAACTATCGAAAAGTAGAAGGACCTGTATCAATAGAAGGAGGTCACCCTCACCAGAAGCACTCAGAGACAGCAGCCCTTGGCCTGCAGTGAGACAGACGTGAGTTCAAGTACGACCTCAGACACTTACTAGTCGTATAACCCCATGCATTTTTTGAACCTCTTATCTGCTTCAGTTTCCTCATGGAGATAAAACTAGCACCAGCTCCTAGAGTTGTTATGAGGATGAAATAAGATTAAATCAGTAAGATGCTTTGCAAACCTTCAAGTGCAGGTTATTGTTATGGTGTTATTATTACTATTATCAAGAAGAGGCTGAATTAACATTGTTAGGAATGTTGTAAAAGAGATTGTAAGTGCTCCAGATACTAGTGGATATCCGAGGTCCTTTTGAATTCCATAGTTAAGTGATTCTAGTAGACTAGTTGAACTCAGTATAAGAAAAATCAAAAAAATTTTAAAGTTAGCAGTAGCCACATATTGAATTAAGGGAGGGGAAAGATGATTTAGGTACAACTTTAGCCTTCTGAATGTCATGTAGGACAGCCAGGGTCTCTCATAAAATGTCCTTTGTGACACAACTTAGGTGACAAAATCCTAGCATTAAATAAGCATTAAAATGCTATTTTCCAATTAATACATTATCTGTTTGTATTAACTATATAAGGTGAATAAAATATAATATTTTTACATTCATGGATGAAAGTGATATTTGACTACAAATTATATTCCCACAATGGACTATATCGTATGATATGAAATTGGATATATTTTATTTTTATTTTCTCCCACACACTTGTTTCAAACCACAAGTGTTGCTTTACTAAAAGTACTTCGCGCTTTCAAACTGCAAGCTGACACACAGATGAGGTTACCACATACTGAGATCAAAATCAAGTTACTGTTGCCTGATATGGTTGTCTTTTCAAGGCATTTTTACAATAATAAAAAAAAATTGTTTAGGGCATACTTTTACCATAGCACATAGACCTATAAACATGTAGCTATATGTGCGTTATGTGTATATGTATGTAAATACTTATATGTATGCATCTATATGCACATACATTTCATTAGGTTTAATTGCTTTGTATGTAAAACTATTTACAGAAATAACCCATACTTACATATACTCTAAAGAAGATTTGCAACTATATTGTCTTAATGATAATGCCTTTCCACAGTACAAGATAACTCTGCATGATACAGGGAAGGTAACTATCATGTATAATTTGCCAAGTGCTATTCCCATTTATGTAAGCTGGTAACTTTAATTATTTTTTCTGTTCTAGTTATTTTTTTTTCCTGTTACTTATACATTTTCACTCAGTTAAGAATAGTGAACTTCATAAATTGCTTCTAAAGTTGCAACATCTCAAAAGAAACATTCTGTCACCTATGGTGTTCTTTTTTACACATTGTTATACCTCGTCACCTCCTATCTTGACATCACATTTCCTAACCTTCCCTCTCAGATTAACACTCCTTTTGACACAGGAAAACAACTAAGCAAAAACATCACATAAAGAAACTTGGACATATCTGTACACACTATTCTATCCTTGTACCCACCCCTTCTCAATGAAACTTACCTCTTGTTTCAGTTTTTGCTGGACCTTCATTTTGTTTCCCCATCATATGAATTTAACTTCAATTTCTTTATTTACATCATAATGTTGTGTGTTCTGTTCTATTGATTCTGCTTATTTCACTCTGAATTAATTCATACCAACCTTCCCAAGTTTTTCTGAATACCTCACATTCGTCAAATATTGTTGCACACTTATGTTTCATTTTGTTAACATACCATAGTTTGTTTGCTTGGTTTTTCCTGCTGTTTCCTAGTTCATGGGGCTTTGATTTGTTTCTAGTGTACTTAAAAAATGCATACAAACATCCATTTAAATGGACAAGCAACACTACAGCCAGGAACCAAAACCAAATGCTTTTCTTTCTGCATCCATAATATCTATCATACTCATCACCTATTTAACTTTCTCCAGGCCACTCGCTGCCCTAGTTTAGACCCTGATAACCTCATCCTTGAATTGCTACAATAACTTCTAACCAGCTCTCCTTGCAGCCTAGTCTCTTCCCCTTCCAATAATCCTATATACTGCTGCCAAAATGGTTTTCCTCATACAGAAAAACTCAACTCAAAACTTTCCATATAGTTCCAAAACCTTCATTAGCTCTCCATTGCCTACCATGGGAAAATCAAACTATTATTAAAACCATCCACAATCTGGCTCTAACCTTTATTTTTCACCCTTCTCTCAATCTGCCCTGGAGTGTAGGGGAAAGAGCATTTGGACTAACAGTCTACAAACTTGCATTCTGGATATGGTTCTTCTTCTAACTTATGCAGATTACAAATTGGAGGCCTTTGTTTCTTCATCCACAAAATAGGAGGTTTGGAATGGATGATCTTTAGGGTCCATTCCAGCTTTATGATTCATGTACATTTTGCTTCAGGAGATTGTCTTCCTCAGCACTTCCTGAATGCCCCTACAATCTCCTCCTCTGTCTTGAGTCACATGCCCTTTCCCTATCCCATGCCTGGAATGCTGTCATCTGAGACACACAACCCTTGACTTTATGGCCTTACTCAACTGTTAACTCTTCCATAAAGCCTGATCTCTTTCTTGCCCACCTCTGACCCCCTCACTGAAAGTGACATCTCCCTCCTTTGAGCTCACAGCACTTTCTTTATAGTCCACCTTTAGACTTTTTCCTGTTTTTAGCATACAGGTCTAATGTCAAAGTTCTAGATTTTAAACTCCTTTAGGCAAAGAGCCCTGTCTTATCTATCTTTGTATATCCCCAGTACAGGGACAAGTGACAGGGAGGGAATAAGCATTTACAAAGAGCCTACTATGTGCCAGGCACTATTCTAAGGACTAGGGATAGAAAGAAAGGCAAAAGACAACCTTGCCCCTCAGGAGCTAACTGTCTAATGGGAAAAACAATGACTATGTAAAAGAGGGTAAATTGGAGATAATCAACAGAGAGAAGACACCAGAATTCAGAAGCTGGAAGGGGGCGAAATATGGAGTGAATGAGGCTGATGGTAGTGATGAAAGTCAGAGTTTTAGACAAGGAGGATCAGGTAGATGGAGAGAGCACTAGAATTGAGTCAGGAAGATATGAGTTTGATTTCTGCTTCAGACACCTGTCCAAGTTCCATAACTTTTAGTCTCCCATAGGCAAAAAGGAGATTTTACCTCATGGGGCTGTGAAGATAAACTGAAATAATATATCTAAGGCAGTTTGTAAATCTTTAAAGCACAACATAAGTGCTAACTATTATGAACACTTTTCTTGGGGTTATGGAGTTTATATTGTGGTGATTCACTTGATTTGTTATCTAAATATTGTAGACATCCCTGAAATCCTGAAGATTGTAACCCATCCCTGCCAGCCCATCCTTTATTTATACACTTTCTCCCATAAATCCTCTACATGAGTTGTGCCCAGTATCCTGTGGGGTTGGGAGGTCTTCTGATAGATCTTTTAACATTGTGTAGGATTCAGACGGTGGCAAAGAGAAGGCATCTCTGCTTTCAAGAACTCTACAGTGGTAATTATCCTAAAATGAACATTTGTGGAGAACCAGAACTATTGGAATCTGCTCTTTTCCAGGAGACGCTACGTTGCTATCAGTGAGACAAACCTTGACTTTATAAGCATGTATTTTCAACCAATAACCAAATTTAGAAAAACACTACCATATATAATAGTGATATTTTAAAAAACAATCTGTGAGTAGATTTTGTTTTAACTTCATTTTTGAGGCACTCTTGGCAGTTTGTACTGAATTTAGTCCATGTTATGATACTAAGAACTTAAACTTTGTTAGGCATAATGCAGAAGAAACAAAAGAAACATTAACTTAAATAAAACTACACTGAGAGCAAATACTGTGCTATTACAGAAAGTGTTTATTAGTAATTTTGTTTTTGATAAGGCATTATGCCACTGTAGTTTAAAATTTATAAGGCTGGAATTTGTATATTCAATTACTGTTTTTCTAGAGACTATAGGCTCCTTTGGGTGAGATTGTTCTTTCTACATTTTTATCCAGTTAGTTATAATGTTTTAAAGTGTGACTAAACTGGCCATAAAGTACTAGCCAAGACTGCCAAATTCGCAGTATGTCGTATTCTTCATTGATTAGTGTTTCCCCAAAGAACCTCTAAATACACTGACCATGGCTAGAAAAATGATAAAACCAAATCGGAATGTTTTTTTCATTCAGTCATAGTATTATATCCAGTGTAGCAGGAAATGGTTTTGCATGACAGTACACATGTAAATGTCATTGCATATGTCATTTATGGTGTATAAGGCTGTTATGCAAGATTCACAATGATCACATTGGAAGAAACTGTCGCTGTTACACTAAATAAAACGTGCTTAGTAAAGATTGCGAGCAATTTTTTTCTAGACATATAATGACATGGTAAGAGTACAAAACAAAACTACCAGAAACAAACCATTTCTCAAGCGGTAATATCTACAGGACAAGTGATCTAAATTGCTGGAACAGAGAGAGTTCATCACTGCCCTGCAAAAGACTTGAAATATAACCCAAAGGCAAGTGAAATAGGGAATCCAAGCTTTGAAGTAACAGCAACAAATTTACCTACAGACAGAAGATGCATGGAAGCAATAAACGAATTATACAAGGCTTACACATGCAATCTGATTATTCTGACCAAAGTGTTAATTGGATCCTAACTGCCAGATCTGATATCTGTAGTCTTGTAGTGGGAAACCTTTCAAAGTGATGAACTGTAATTCACCGAGCTGCTTGAAGCACTTGTAATTTACTGCATGTCATGCTATGAAGAGCCTGACCTAATGGACTTTACATTACCTGTAATGCTAGAAACCTTTCAGTGAAACTAGTTGGTAAAAAGTAATAGTGGAAGTCTATTGAGACAGTGAGCAAAACTACATCTTAAACTCGGCTTTGAAACCTTACTGCAAAAATCAGTTATTAAGCAAGGTATATGAAGTTATGGAAAAATTAGACATTCTAGCAAGTAGAATTTATAGAGGTGGGATATCTTGTGATATAAAATGAAATGGAGGTAGAAACTGGCATCATTTTGTAATCTGATAGCTATAGAATAACTAAAATTCAAGATATCCATAGGTTAAATTTACCTTTCTTAACATTATTTTTAAGACACAGACAAAATTAACTTAGAAAAAGAAGGGCAGTGGTTGGATGGGAAAAAATTAATTTTTATCAAATTTGTTTT